>NC_136493.1:98219297-98324297 GCF_053919585.1 Euprymna scolopes
AAAATCTGAGATAAAAATTCTTCGTTTTATCTATAAGAGAGAAAGGCTATTTTTAAGATCGGAGTTTTTCGATGTTCAATACTTATCGGATGAATACAAAACATATCCAAGAACACTGCCAGAAATATAATTTGGCAGTAATATGTTGCTACACACCCATGAGCATGTTTCGGTCAGCTAGTTATCAGTAACTAGAGACTTCTTCAGGCGACCCAGCTTATACGAAAGCAAAGTTTGCAATGAAAACATCAGGTCGTCCTCGTCACAGAGAGTCCTGATATTTTTTTTATTGCAAACTTTGCTTTCGTATAAGCTGTATCGCCTGAAGAGATCTCCAGTTGCTGGTGGCTGACCGAAACATGCTCATGTGTAGCATTGTAGCAACATATTACTGCTTATGTAAAAACAAATAAAGAATATAATATATATATATATATATATATATTATCTATTGACACGTGTTTCGTCGTCTACGACTCATCAGAGTGTCTGAATCTAGCGCGATTCGAAATTTCGCAAGATTCTGATGAGTCGTAGACGACGAAACACGTGTCAGTGGATAATTATATTTTTAAAATTATAAATATGCCGATTGCCGCTCCCCATGTGGGGGTACCAAATGTGTTAAAGGGAAAATTATTCCCAACTCGCATTTAGGTAAAAATGCACTTTCGTAAATAATTGAATTCATTCAAAAGCGTATCGCAAAAACAAAAACAAATAACAACTACGTATATATATATATATATATATATATATATATATATATATATATATTAGTGTAATCAATGTTCGAGCCCAGTTATGTTAAGGCCAATATTTTTGGACATTTTTTTATTTTAATTTACAATGCAGAAAGCCCCCCCCTCCCATTGGTTTAGCGTGAGGATTGGCGTAACACGATCTTTCTTGAAATTTCTTTTCTGTTCTCTCTTCGCTATCAGCCTAAAATTCCTACGAAGAAATGAGAGAAGACGTGAGAAAGAGAGAGAGAGAGAGCAAAAAAACATTAACTCGAATAATGAGTAGTGGGAAGAAGTAAATACTATATATATAAAGAGAAAGGTGGCGGAAAAAAATAAAAGAGCGATAAACAAATGCACGATCTAATGAGAGAGGGGCACGCGCAAAAGAAAGAGAAACAGAAGGTTGATATAGAGAGGGGCACGCTTGTGTGTTAACCTACATTGTAACTACTTTACGCTGCCCCCCCCCCTCTCCTCCAAACGTCTACCGGCAGAGCATGGCTGAGTTGTAGTACTAACGTTGCTAGGGTTTTTTTAGTCGCTTTGGTTTCGCTGTTTTCGAGTAAGTATTATCCATTTTTAACCCCTATTTTTATTGTTTATAAACATATTGGAGCCTTCTGGATATTACAGTGTGGTCATTTTTACTTATAAATGTACGGATCTATAAGTTTTGTTGGGTTCTCAAACAACAGTTTGCTTTTTATCCGCGAGTTCTTGTTAAATGCGTGTGTGAAAGAAAGCCGACTGAAATAGATTTCTGTATTTTGTTTTAATATATTTTTCTTTTAATGTCGGACGTCTTTCTTTCTCCTCTCGCAACTGTTAGAATTGTTTCAAAATTTGTTGTTTTTTTTTTTTAAGCAATTGCCCCAAACTTTTATATAAGTTGGATAAGTTTTTATTTTTTAAATTTTTTGTTTGGTGTTAAATTGTTTATTAATTATAAAAAAAAAATGACTCTCTCATATATAAAGCGAACAAACACTATCATTCGTTTGTTGGCTTTTTATTTTATTTTCGTTTTCCCCGATTCGACTGGGTTTTATTTTATTTTTTAATAAAGTCTTCTTTTTTTAAAGTATTTGCGCAAATTCTGCGATAGTTAGGCAATATGGCGAAAGTGGTTTCTTTCTGTTTCAATTTTCTCCTTTATTTAAAAAATTAAATACAAATGTTTTTAATTTTGTGTGTTACAAAAACACAACGCTACCTTTTTTAAAATGAACATTTTTTGTTTAAAGGCTAATTTATTTGCAAAAATCTCATTTTCACTTGATAAAAAAGAAAAACAAATAACATGAAGTTTATATTCCAAAATGTTCATCTTACCGTTTTTTTTTTTTTTGTTTTGTTTTGTTTTTTTGGGTCAATTTTTACAACGTGCCCCTGACCCAGTGCATTATAAACACCCCAACCGCTCCATGTTAAGAACGGCTTTCGGAATAAACACTCCCTCCCCAACCTCGAAAGCCGTTCTTAACATGGGGAGGTTGAGGGGGGGGTTATTCCGAAAACCGTTCTTGGTGCTAATGCAGAGAGTGATTCAGTAGCGCGGATGATCACTCTCAGAGTGATCATCCGCGCTATTTTTTAAATCTTATTTTCACGTTTAATTAAAGTTTTGTTTTTATTCAATTGTAAGAATAGTACAGAATAGCCACGAAACACCCTCACCTCCCCATGTTAAGAATGGCTTTTAAAATAACGTTATTATTTCAGCACGGATCACTCTGCATGAGTACCCCGTTCTTAACATGGGGAGGTTGGGGTATTTATAATACGCTGGGGCAAAACGTTGTAAAAATTGACCGTTTTCTTTCAGCATGTTCAATTCTTGACAGCAGCTTTTTCGTAGCGCAGAAACAATCGTATAATTATTATTTCAAATTTTGAATATTTTCCGCCTCGACTCATCATAAAATTAAGAACTCATTAACTTTGAAAAGAAAAGAAAAAACGAATTTCGGTATACTTAAATCCGTGAAAAGCCGAAGAGTAACTGCATCGGGCTTCATGATATTTGCACCAAACAAACCTTTACGTCTTTCTTTGATTGAAATTGAGAAAAATACACTTGAAAAATGGCAACAACAAAACAAAACGGCCACCGAATTTTACCTGGTGTCGTGTTCATCTGTGTGAAAACTGCTTTTCTCAATTTTAGAGGCGTAATACTAACTGGATTTTTGTTGGAAATGATTCCAACATAAAACTACTTTTAGTGTCTAAACAGATTTCGGGCATTTTTTACTATAGGCAACAATAAAAAAAATCGTTAAGAAACAAATATATAATTTAACAAATAAATGTTACCAAAGGCAAGATAAATTGCTCTTCTAGCTACCTGTGGTGATAATTATTGAGTGGTTGAGCGATTATGGAAATTCTAAAGATGACAGCCCCATGTAGGCCATTTTGTGTCGATTTAACCTAAACGTTCGGCGTTACTTTTCAAACTTAAATACTTTGAAATAAGTCACACACACACACACACACACACACACAAAGAAAAAAAAAAGGATGACAAAACTTACCCAGATAGGTAGAAGAGTGATTTATCTTACCTTTGGTAATATATATATATATATATATATATATATATATATATATATATATATGTCTCTTGACCACTTTTTTGATTTGTTGTCTTATAGTAAAAAGTGCCCCAGATTTTTTTAACTTGGGTTATTCCATAGCGAAACTGCCAATTTTGTTTTTAACTTTGCTAAACAGGCAACTTTTATGCGCGTAACTAACGTTTATTTATTTATTCATCTGAAATAATGGAAAGTGGGTTAAATTTTAGACAACATCCTGTATAAAGATGAGTTTTATCTCAGCAGAAGAGAAGGTGGGTGTTTTGCAAGCAGAAAGGAATGTCTTTATATATCTACTGGTGTTGGCGAGATTCATTCCATCTTCACAAATGTAATATTCTTACGAATCGCGAGACGGAGATGATGCTAAAAAATAAATCCCACTTCATTATTCGCGTATCTTTTTTCGGTATTATTATACAAACACCGTGACAGCGTTAGGGTTAGGGTTAGGGTTTAGGGTTAGGTTTAGGGTTAGGGTTAGGGGTTAGAGTTAGGGTTAGGGGTAGGGTTAATTCGCTGTCACGGTGTTTGTATAGTTTTACCCTTTTTTCTTCCCCTTGATGACATAAAAAAATTCTTTTCCTGATTGTATCCGTCCATTTCTAACTTCCTATGTCTGCGAAATAGATTCCACTCCTAAAAAATAAAACAACGAAAAAGTGTTGGTAGAAGACCCCCGCCCCCAACAAAAGTTTGTTTATTACTTTATCATTATTTTATTAATCATGGCTCTTTTCTAGAATAGTGGCACCGCCAATATCGCTTATCTTTAGTTTTAGGACACAAAATGAACCGTTAATCGTTCACGGCGGCCTTTAATATAATAAAGAATTCCAAATCACTTCATAATTTCACCCGTTGTCTATTTACTTATCTCCCCGCGAGGACAGAGTATGAGACAAAGTCGGTTTTAAATCAAGCTCTTTCAAAAGGGCCCTTTGGGTTAAAAAGTAGTTGTGCAGTGTGCACTTATTGAACCGGAACCGCTCTATTTTTAAATAGTATTTTCAAGTTAATTAAAGTTTTACGATATCTTTTTTTAATTAATTTGTTAGGTGAAAGTATAAGAATAATTTAAAAACACCCTTCTCTGCCCATGTTAAGAATGGCTTTCTAAATAACGTTATTATTTCAGCACGGTTCAATAAATGCACATGTACCGACCGGTTAAAATAAAGATAAGAATTGTATCAGTCTAGAAGGATTTCTTCATTGACCGAAAACAAAAGTGTAGTTTACTACACTTTGTTCCTAGACGGTTGTTGCGCCTGCGGACACGTTTATGTCATCCAATAGACAAACTGTTTCGCTGTATCAATACGGCTAGACTAGCAACCACCTTAATCCAGATTTTTTTTTTTTTTTTTTTTTTTTTTACATGGCATATGGTAGTCACCATTTATCAAGGCCCGGAAGCCATTCGGGGATAAGGGTTATTGCGTGTACAGTAATCAATGTGAATCGTTAGTATTGGAGATTTTATAAAGTGTCTTAAGGGGGCGGTTCAGGAATTTGTTTATGTTGGGCTGTGAAGATTTCAGAGTATCTTAAGCCATTATTTAGATGTTCCTGTAGGTGCAGTAGTGTCCAGTGATCAATTTACGTAATTTTTGGAATATGATATCTCGTTCCATGATGGGTACGTACATCATAAATATTTTTCTGTATTTTCTTTTTAAAATTAAGTCGAATTATAAGTAAAAAAAAACAACCCTACTTTTTAATAAACAGTTTAAAGGCTAAAAAATCACTTTTGAATTTAAAACAATCACAAAGTAAAAAAAATATCGACCATATTTTACAAAGAAATTATAGTGACCCACTTTTTTAACTATCGTGACCGTTTGAAATCCGAAAGTAATTCATGGCTTAAACGTTTGAAGACCAACAAACTGAAGTCAAGAATTATGTACCTTTAAACAGAAATAAAACATTTTTCTATGTAACCTTAAGAACTAAAAATATGAAAATTTGGCATTTTAAACCAACAAAATTCAATAAGTGTTTCCAAAAGTAAGATACGCAACCGCAACTGGCGCAAACGCAACTGGACAGACAGATAATTTCTATTTCAACTTATTTTAAAACGTTAATTTATTGCGAAACAAAAGTAATGCCAAATTTGTTGAATTAAAATGAAAAAAAAAAAAAAATTGGCGGTCTCATTACAGCCATGTCGAGCTTTGATAATCGCTCAAAAATCGGAAATTAAACAAAATACTGGTAGGATATTACATTTTCATTTTCGCATGATTCGTGATCGAATGTTTTACTTCCGTTATTCTGTTTCATTTTCGAGTTTTGAACGATTATCGAGACTCGACATGGTTGTAATGGAACCACCATTTTTTTTTTTTTTAAGACAACAACTAAGAAAAGGGTAAAAAAATTTAAAATACATTGCAAATAAATGTTACCAAAGGCAAGATAAGTTACTCTTCTACATACCTGGATAAGTTTTGTGTATTTTAACGGAATTTTAAGCGTTTATTCAGTTCGAAAGACAAGTAGTGTCGAGTAGGTAAGTTAAACGGGCAATCAAGATGGCCGACGAAAGCGTGCTGTCTTAAGAGCGTCGATAATGGTTCCAAAGTGGAAAAATTAACAAACTGATAGAAATCCACCAATCCACCATATAAGTGTCATATATTGCGCTGATTTCTATCAGTATACCCGTATTATCCGATGTTTTGAAGTAACGCCGAGAGTCTTTTTTTATAATAAATAAGTACAGTGGAACCTCTACTTACGAAAGACACTACTTACAGAATTTTCAGCTCACGAAACCTGGCGTATTTTTTTTTTTTTTTTTTTTGTTCTTGCTTACGAAAAAATTTTAAGGATTGCGGAAGATACAAGTGACAGAAAAACTATTTTTCTGGCGCCTAACTTTTCGAAAATCTTTTAAATCGGGATTTTTTTTATTCGATTTAAAACTTTTTTTGTCAGTTTTTACGACGTGCGCCAGCGTATTATAAGCACCTCAACCTCCCCATGTTAAGAACGGCTTTCGGAATACCCCCCCGTGGTGTTTATTCTGAAAGCCGTTCTTAACATGGGGCACGTCGTAAAAATTTACCAAATTTTTTAGAAATTTTCTAGAAGTATTTGTTTATTTTTATCTGGAAAACATATTTTTCTTGGACTTTAAATTAATTTTTTTCTACTTACCCAACATAAATTTTAATTATTAAAAAAAAAAAAGAAAGAAAGAAAGATTAATGTATGCATTACAGCTTTTACCATATGTGGAGAATAAGAAAGATTTGGTTTATATTACTGTTCGAAAAAGTTGTCAAAAAGCAAATATATAACAAATAAATGTTATCAAAGGCAAAATAAGTTACTTTTCTGCCAAACTGGATATATTTTTTTTTGTTTTTATTCAATGTAACGTGTTTATTCAGCTTGAAAAAAATACAGTGTTTACTGTTTACCGATGTATTGGAAAATTCCAAATGGCGCCCGACTCTCTCTTTAACACGGTAAGTTTGGGAAAATGTGTTATAAATAAAAAAACTAGATAAAATACTATTAAAAACCCACCGAATATATGTCAACCTATGTCACGGTAACATATTGAACAGTAATACAAACCTGAAAGATTTTCTGTTTGAATTTCTATCCCACTGAAATTTTTGTAGAGTGGGGAAGTTTGTTAAGTACTTTTGTACCGTGCTGAAATAATAACGTTATTATTTAGAAAGCCATTCTTAACATGGGACGGGGAGGGTGTTTTCTAACTATTCTCTACTTTCACTTAATTTAATATAAAAGATATCGTAAAACTTGAATTTAACTTGAAAATATTATTATTTTTTTTTTAATTTAAAACAAATAGCGCGGTAACAAAAGTGCATAAACACCATTATTTTTCTTAGACATCGGAAATTTCTGTAAGAAATCTAAGCTTCAACCTCTGTCCCATCGACGTAGTGTTGCAGTGTTGCAGTTGCACTGTTGCATCCCTCTGCCTGTTCTACAAGTATTTTAATGGTGAATGCTCTGGCGAACTGCAGACACTTGTGACCCACGACGTAGACACCCTCGACAAACGCGACAGGCAGCTAAATCCCACCCCCACACAGTAGAGATCCCTAGATATAAAAGGTATTTCTACTCCAGTAGTTTCTTCCCCAGAACCGCTAAACTCTGGAATTCCATTCCAGGCCACTGCTTCCCCAACTGTACTCATATGCAGAAGTTCAAGTGTAACGTGAACCGACATCTTGCTGCCCAAATCCCTACCTAGTACCCCAGTAGTTGCTGCCCCTGATAGTAGCCCCCTACACCAAAGTGGCAATGTGCCTTTTTTTTGGGTGAAAATGTAATAAAAAAAAAAAAAAAGTAAATAATCCATTTTACTTTGAATCTTTTTTCTTCCGCACACCTGCATGACCATAAATTTGGTTGTGATCAATGATTAAAATAACTATCAAAAAGTTATGTCATATCTCTCAGTCGTTTTTTTTTTTTTTTGTTTAATAAAATTTTATATTTGGATGTCAAAGAAAAGTAAAAAAAAAAAAAAAAATTAATAACAAGTGAAAGTGTTAACGTTTAGGTTAGGTACTATTTGACTTTTATTTCATTCTGGTTTTACTCTTAATGAGTGTTTTCATAAGGAACGGATTAGACGATTTACGTGTAAAAACACCTTTCTGGATACAAAAATTTCAAGATACGAAAGCCAAGCCGGAAACCAATTACTTTCGTATCTAGAGGTTCTACTGTATTCCCTTAAAATTAATCTGCTTTATTTCTCATTCAGAGAAATCCTCCTCAACTACGGTTATTAAAAAAAAAAATTTTTTCTCCTAATCTAAAGCGCTTTCGCTTTTCTTAGACAAAGCTGAAACCCCCAACCCTCGTTAAAAACTGATCGTGTCTAACTTTTCCATCGTAGGGAGACGAAGACTCTTCTGGAGGACACTTTTATTATGATGGCACTGTTTTTAGAGGCGGAAACGTCTTTCTTTTTTTTTCTTTTTTTTTTTCTTTTTTTTTTCTTTTTTTTTTCTTTTTTTTTTTTTCTTTTTTTTCTTTTCTTTTCTTTTCTTTTTTTCTTTTTCTTTTCTTTTCTTTTTTTCTTTTTCTTTTCTTTTTTTGTTTTTCTTTTTTCTTTCTTTTTTTCTTTTTCTTTTTTCTTTTTCTTTTTTTCTTTTTTTCTTTTCTTTTTTTCTTTCTTTCTTTTCTTTTTTTCTTTCTTTCTTTTCTTTTCTTCTTTTTTTTCTTTTTTTCTTTCTTTCTTTTTTTTCTTTCTTTCTTTCTTTTTTTTCTTTCTTTCTTTCTTTTTTTTCTTTCTTTCTTTTTCTTTTTTTTCTTTTTTTTTCTTTTTCTTTTTTTTCTTTTTTTTTCTTTTCTTTTTTCTTTTCTTTTTTCTTTTCTTTTTTCCTTTTTTCTTTTCTTTTTTCTTTTCTTTTTTCTTTTATTTTCTTTTTTTTTCTTTTCTTTTTTTCTTTTTTTTCTTTTCTTTTTTTCTTTTTTTTCTTTTCTTTTTTCTTTTTTTTCTTTTCTTTTTTCTTTTTTTTCTTTTTCTTTTCTTTTTTTTCTTTTCTTTTCTTTTTTTTCGTGTGGATAAATATGTGTTTTTGCTGCATATTTAGAATTACAGTTATTTAACCCCCCCCCCCGAAAAACCTGAACAGATTATGTCCTCACCATGGAACAAAGATGTCATTCCAAAAATCACGTAAATTGATCAAGAATTTTTTTTTTTTTGAACTAAGAAAATCGATTTTGATGGTAAAGCTAGATGTAAGATTTTGATCGGCCATGTTGAATAAGCAAGACATAGGCAACTCATTTCGAAATATTGAGATCAAAATCAGCCTTATAAAGGATGCATTTAGTATTAAAGTCGTTAAAAATCGTTAATTTTTATTTTCTTAGTTAAAAACAATACTTGATCAATTTACGTGATTTTTGGAATATAACATCTTCATTTCGTGACGAGTACGTGCATCATAAAAAACCATACCTTTGTTTTTGTAAATAAGTGTAATTTTGAATAAGTGTCGTATTTTTTTTTTTTTTTTTTTTTTTTTTTACTAAAAGGTCGTAACTCATCTTTTCTGTTAATGTTTTAAAGTTTTGTTTTATGGCAAAACTCTTGAAGGAGGGATTTATTCAGAAAACGTAAAATTGATATCTAATTTTATATGGAGTCACGGTTCATTGAAACCAATCAATTCTGGCGGCCGTTTAATAACTGCTAGAGGGGAATCGAGTCATAGGTTCAATCTAATTTTGAAATATTTGTATTGATCATTCCATAATGAGTATTGTATGCAATCCTAAACTAGCACGTCACCTGCAACCCCTGAAAGGGACCCTTTGTTGATCCGATCATTCATAGTAATATCACCTGATTATTATTAAGGAAAAAAAAAACCGATCCAGGTTACCTTTCTTTGTTCTCTTTTTTTTGACAGCTGTGGACAGGTTTGTCTTTATTTTACAACTAATTGTACGTACCCAATGTTTTTTTGTTTTGTCCCCCCCCCCCCCAGTTTTTTTATTTTATCTAGCTGGGGATGGAACATCCTAGAGATGCCAGACGTTCACCCGATATCTCATATATTCCAACCGAGAGATCTTTTTTAGATTCCAACTGTCCCTTCCAGATGAATAAGAGAAAACACCAACACAACCAACAACAAAAAGCCAAGGAGGTAGAGATGAAGACAGCATTGTCATGGATTAAGTCAACAGCAAAAATAAAGAAACACCGACATAGAATTCTGATCCGCACAAAAATTTGACCTCAGGTCAATCCTTATTTTGTGCTCTCAGTAGCTAATCAGGCAGATATTCCCAAAAGGGTGCCCCTCCACCCCCAAAAAACACAAAAACACATAGGTGATACCCTTTTTCGCTTCTCTGAAACTTTCCCCACAGAAAAGACGTTTCGGGCATGTCTCTGCTCTATTGTCATTTTCATGGCAAAGGCTTGTCTGAGCTCCAATCTCTGGTCCCCCCTTGCCAAACTTTCACAAAAAAAACACTCGTCTAGACACAACCACTATCAGCAATTCCCCCCCTCTCTTTATCTGTGTCTAAATCTAAATGCAAATTCCATGAACAAGGCTTTTTCTTAGAACTGCCCGCCTGTGGAACTCTGTTCCATTGGTTGGTTGGTTGTTTTTGTTTTACGGCATATCAACCTTTTTCAGGTTATTTAATGCCGAATCTAGTTATTTTGAGAAACGATTTTTAATGGAGTATATATATATATATTTTTTTTTTTTTTTTTTTGAATCAAATTCTATTTAACCCATAGTTGGGACCCTAACAGGTACTACTACTCCGGGTCAGAGTGGACCTGGAAGCAATGGCAATTAAAGGGTGCCTCCACACTCCCCAAGGCCCGCAAGGTGAGGCCTCGCCATCGGATATAGTTTTAGGTCATATCCAGGACCTGTTCCATTGGGTTACTTTCCTGATGATTACAATGTAGTCATTTTCAAGTCCAATGGAATCAAATACTTGCTCAGCAGTCACCTTAAATAATCAAATTATACCAAATTTCCACCACTAACAATTACAATACTGCTGTCTCGGTGGCCATTGTACACTCATTAACCCTTATCCTTGAGTGGTGTTTAGCACTTGATAAGTGGTGACTCCCTTGTGGAAAAAAAAAAAAAAAGAATGAAAAGGCTTGGTGTGGAAAAAACACTGTCATGTGCAGCATTAGAGATGCATGTGCATCTCGCACATGTTGAGAGAGATGCGCCACATGTGCGCGTCACTAGAGTATTTGTACGAACATGCTAGTGATGACAATCGAATTATCCCACTTGAGGGTGGTAAAATTCGTGATGCTGGCGCAAGCTGCCCCAAACCTAAGTCTATTCCATTTCTGAAATGGCCCTTTCCCTGTTGACTGCAGTATATCACTGGTCATGTGCAATTCTAGGAGGTCCATACTCTCAAGTTTTGCCTTCTTGCTTTGAGAAAGAATTAGTTTATTGCTAATCACCTGTGGCACTTCTGCTAGGAAATTCTGACAAGGCTGCTCAGGCATTTTTTGCACCCTCTTTGTTGGTGCGCTGACTCTTGGTGTCACATTTTCCCATTACAAAGAAGTAGAGAAAAAGATTTATAATTGATCTCGTACATTCGTAAAAATGGTCCAGGTGGATTAACCATATGGCAATTACTGAAAAGAGAAACAAGAGAGGAGATTGCACTTTTCTTAAATGGCCTATTATTTAAGACTATGGCTTTGCCTGGGCATAAAATACGCTTAAATATGATATTTTAATTTGCCCAGATTCTGCATATATTATTATAGAATAGTGATTTTTAAAGTAAAAAAAAAAAAGAAAGTATTTTGGTGCCATCAGCTAGAATCGAAACCGAAACTTTAGCATTCAAAACTGGTGATGTTACCACTGTACCAACATGGCATGCATAAAAACCAATAAAAAATAAGCTAAGGTGAATGTACAAAATGTTTCACCATTTTTTTTTCAATTTTGACCAGTTAAAAAGAATTTTTACCGGCCGGTTTAACAGCCGGTAAAAAATCCAATCATTTGAGGTTCCGAACACTTCCCCGTGACTTTCAGTCTTGGAGAAGATAGTTTGAAAATATGGAGACAGACAGACTGACTTACGGACATATAGCCGTTTATATATTAGACTAGCGAGGGGAAGGGGCTTACCCGCTAGTAAAATATGCATAAATACATTTTAATTCATGCAGATCTCATATTCATTATTACATAGCCAATTCTCTATTGAATATTATATTGTACCTAATTTATAGTATTTATTTCAAAGTTTAAAAAAAATGACTTAGGTGCCGTCAGCTAGAATCAAAACCAAAACATTTAGCACTCCAGCCTTGTTCCCTATCGTTTGATCTATCGAAAAATAGAAAAATTTAAAATTAGACCACTTCAAACTATGAATGAATTTGCACATGCGCAAAAGTAATAGAAATATGATGGCAAGTTGAAATGAACATTTTGCATTTCAACTTGCCAACATGTTTCTGTACACATTAGTCATCCATCCAAACAGATATTTTACTCATTATAAACCATTCTTGGTGTATGATTACTATTTCCTGTTAATTTCAGTGTTATTTGATCAGTAGTTTAAGAGTTTATCGGTTAAATATTTACACACACATACATACATACATACATTCATCTACTGTTTTATTTATATAGAAAAGTTTGTTGGCACTTGTCTTAATGGAAAATGGCACAGCATTCAATTCTGGATAATTAGAATGTAAACAGGCTGTATATGGAAATGGTATGACTATGCAACCCCTCGGAACTATGAAGGAAATAGTTGAAAAGTGGCAAATATCACTACTTTCAGCCGTCTATTAAATAGTGACTGGTATGCAATTGTAGAATAACATTTCTGTAGATGGAACCACTCTGCACATCCTCAATGTGTGAAGAGTAACTGACTTTCTAGTTGACAATAAGAGTTTTTAGAATCAGTGTGATGGAGACCGAATTGCACTATTATGCACATCTGGACAAGAGATACTGTTACTGTATTTTAGGCATACAAACGCATTAAATATTTTATTTGGATAAAAAATATACAAAACTTTTTATTGAAAAATTTAACACAAGGCCAAAAAATGTGTGTTTGGGGGGGGGTAATATCTGTCTATTGCTAACTAAGCTAATCTAGCTAGTTCCTACTTTCACTCTTCTCTCACCAAAATACCACATTTATACAGTAGCACCTCAGGATACGGCATTAAAAATTAGCAACAAAATACAGTACAGTATATAATACACATGTATATAATCAAATAACATTATAAATAACACTGTAAGACAGGGCAAATAGCATAACCAAGGGCTGGAAAAACATTGTATTGCACATCATAACCTGAAAAAAAAAAATGTATCCTAGGGCCACACTATACTGTACATCCTTCATCCCTGATTAGGCCATAGCGAATATGGTATCTGGGCCTTTTTACCATATCTAATACGAGATATCCAGCATTTGAAGACGATTCAAAGA
This sequence comes from Euprymna scolopes, assembly GCF_053919585.1. Classification (NCBI taxonomy): domain Eukaryota; kingdom Metazoa; phylum Mollusca; class Cephalopoda; order Sepiida; family Sepiolidae; genus Euprymna; species Euprymna scolopes. The sequence goes on from NC_136493.1 coordinate 98,232,658, forward strand.
CTGGTTACGAATGGTGCAGGGTCTATCGGATCTATGAAAACGGACTCGAGAAGCTTAATTTTTTCTCTCTTGAACACCGATGATTATGTGAGGATCTCATTTTGGTCTACAATCTCCTCACTGAGCATTATTATATACTTCAGGACCTTTTATTTACTCCTGCACAAAAAAGAGGACTATGCGGACACTACATGAAACTTTTTCATCAATGATTTCAATTGAACCGAAAGAGGGTAGCTTTCTCAATCAGAATCCCATGACCTCGGACTAGACTTCCAAATGAACTGAGAATTCTTCCTTCAAACTCCTCGGCCTAACATTCGCGGGTAATATAACCTGGAACAAATACATTGAGGACATTGCAAAGGCTGCTGCAAAGAAGGTGGGTTCCATCTATCGGGCTAGAAAACTACTCACACCTGAGAGTATCCTATACCTCTGCAAGGCCACCATTCGCCCATGCATGGAGTATTGTTGCCACATCTGAGCTGGTGCATCCACCACTAGCTTCTCTCACTTGGATAAGGCCCAAACAAAAGTTTTCAATCTAATAAGTCTCACTTGTAAACTAAGCTCAAACCCCTGTTCCATGGCCGCAATGTTGCATCTCTGTGCCTGTTTTACAAATATTTTAATGGAATATTCTCTGATGAACTCTTGTACTTGTGTCCCGTCGACGTACATATCCTCAACAAATTCGCTTAGCAACAAAATCTCGCTCCTTCACTGTTGAGGTCCGTAAATGCCAGAAAGCTTTCTAGTCTCATAGTTTCTTCCTGCTTCCCTAACTGTTTAAATGTAATGTAGACCAATATCTTGTTAATCTTTCCTAGGCATAGTCCCAAATAGTAGCCCCTTACGCACAAGTAGCGATATGCCTTGTTAGGGGTGAACGTGAGTAAAAAAGATAAAAAATAAATGCACTAACATTACAACAATTCAGGTGCTGGACTGCTGGACTACTGTGTCCTCCTCTCTGTCAATTTCTACCACCTTTACCCAACATGGCAACTGACTCTTACATTTTTTTAAATCTTTTGCCAAATGAATTGAATTGAATTCATCGATCACCGTGAGAAATCATGCTATAGCTAACCTACTTAAAATTCATTTTCCACATTATACAATGGGGGGAGGGGGGGGGAGGCTAGAAAACAAAAAAATTTTTATATGCAACTATTTACAATAAAAATAATGTTGTGGCGCTTGAGATGTGGTCAGAGATACGAATCCTGAGAACGTGCTGAAGACACCACAGTGAGAAGGAAGGTGTCACAAGAAGGAACTTGGAATGAAAGAAGTCAACATACACATTAAAAGTAAGTTTCAGACAAATATAGAAAACATCTGAGAAAAATAAACTGATGACAGTTTTATGGGAAGGCATTTTCTCTTGATTCATCAGCTAAAAAATAATAAAAATGTTTTCAGTGGATTTATTTTTCAATCATTAATGTGATTATAACTTTAATTGGTATATAACTTATTTATTTATACATACTATGTATTATTTAGCAATGGTATAATATATCATGGGTTTATTTGGGTGAATAGTTATTTATCTAGTATATATATAAAAGTGAGAATGTGTGTGTGTGTGTGTGCGAGGACACTTCTCAGCCTATATACTCAAGGATTTTTGATCTACAGACTTGAAATTTGGTATATAAGATATTCAGGCAAGAGGAAAACTTTTTAATTGATTTTCATCTGGAAAAATGGACTGCTAAGGGGGCAAAATTGAAAAATATGGTACGTGCGGTTGTCAGATTTTTATGTTTGATAACTGTTTCATGAATGTGCACGCGTGAATGGTTCACATGGCAGATTCATTATGTTAAAAAAAGGTAGGTTTGTCAAACTGACCTAATGGTCATCATATTTTTAGGTTTTGGTTTCGATCTCGGCCCGAGTAGTTTTTTTTTTTTTTTTTTTTTTTTTCTTACAAAAAATGAACTATTGAGAAAAAACATAATATTTGCATGCAGATGTCTCGGTTTCTATATGAATTAAAATATGTGTATTTTACGACCGGGCAACACCGGACGGTCTGCTAGTTTATTATATATTTTATGGCATTACATATTAATTACCTTGTATTGAATGGCTGAATTCGAAGATGTGAGGTGGCATGATGTGGCCCTTACTTGAAAGCACACCAAAAACCATAACCATGGCTGGAAACTTTGTTGGGCTGTGCTCGCAAGCATTAAACCAGATTTGCATTTTGAGAGTGCTGGCAATAGTCCTGTTGTCATAACTTGAATTGGTAGAGAGCATGAGTTGTACAGCGGCGCATCTCCGATCCTGTTCGTTCGTTGAACATTGTCACTTTCAGACATGATAGAAGGCTCTTATCGCTCATGAGATTTGTACACAACTGGCCAACTAATAGATGGTCCGCAACAGAAAAAGAAAACCGATTTTCATTAAATGGAAATGGAATCATGTTTTTTCTAGGGCGACAATTTTATCGTCCCACCCTGTAGAGATTTAATAAGCATGTAAACTTTAATGAGAGAAGGGATATACCTATAAGATACTATTCTGCAAAACTCCCCAATTATTGTTTTCACTTACAAGTAGATAACTGTATTAAACATAATCACGTTACCACACCGATTTTCCATTAGATCACCATAGTTAAGCAATGTTGAGCCTGATCAGTACCAGATGGGTGACTATTTGAGACTACTAGGTGCTGTGTGTGTTCAGGTAAATGAGTATATATAATAGCTCAGAGAGATAAACACCCTTGCGTTGCACAATTCCAGGTCGTCCTTGTGCAAGGGGTAGCACCTGTTAGTCTCCCTCTGATATTCTGGAGCGTTAGCAGGTTACCAAAGAGGGAGTAGATGGAGTTCCTTAGCTGTGATGAAGGCAATAAGGAGGTTCTATTAAAAAATCAAACCGGATAGAAAGAACTCATTGGTCTTGTACTGCAATCTTCTAATGATGATGTCACAAATAAAACACTTGCTTCCAATTTTGTGATAAGTCATGGAAGTAGTAAAGGTTAGAAAACTGTCATGAGAATGCTCATGTCACTGTGTAATCTAGTCTAACAAAATATAGCAGGACATAAAAATGTATTAGGGAGTAGGATATTACCTTATAAGGTACTCTTCTGCTAAACTCACCATTTAGTTTGTTTTTTTTCTTTTTAAATTGCAAATAGATGACTTCATTAATAAAACTGTACGTTTTTTTTTTTTTTTTTACAAGGAGGTCACCACTTATCAAGGCCCGGAAGCCACTCAGGGATAAGGGTTATTGCATGTACAGTACGTTGTACGTTAGTGTTGAGATTTCATAAAGTGTCTATCAGGAATTTGTTTATATTGGATTTGAAGACATCCAAGTTGTAGTCAGGTGGGAAACAGGCAGACGAAACAGAGTTCCACTGGCGTGCTGTTCTAAGAAAGAATCTTTGTTCATGGAATCTACGTTTTGATTTAGGCACAGATAGAGAGTGGGGAAAATTTTTGACAGTGGCTTCAGCTAGACGGGTGTTTTTCGTAAAGGATTGGCGGGGGGGACCAGAGATTGGAGCTCAGACGAGCATTTGCCATGGAAATAATGGTAAAACAAAGACAGGCTCACAACGTCTCTTTTGTGGGAGAGAGGTTGCAGGGAAGAGAAAAGGACATCCCCCACTAAGCCACGAAGTCTATTTTGTACTCTGTCCAGGCAGGATAGGCTTTCTCGCATAAATGTAATTTTGATATTTGTATTTGGATTCTTCAGGCGGCTGTTCTCAGCTTGAGTGTCATTTTCACATTTCGCTCAATGTAACCTCTAACATTCTTCAGGTGTATCATGTTGAACTCTGTAATCTGGATGAGATTTCAAACGGAACCCTTTATTTACATCATGGTTCTAGCATGCTCTTGTTCTGTCAGCCATGACTGGATAGACATCCCAAGTAATTCGCAATTGTATTTTTTGGTTGCAAGGACCCATGGCACAGTGGTTAAAGTACTTGGAAAAAATTAGTTGTAAAAGTGATATTCTCTTGACGGTTCAATTCCTCGCTGCGTCTTCTATCTACCAGGATAATTTTTTAGTGTTTTAATTTATTTTAAAGCTTTTATTCACTTTGAAACAAAAGTAGTGTCAACAATGGCGGTTTTGTTGCAGCCATTTGGACCCTTGATAATTACTAAAGATGAAAATTTAAACAAAATACTAGTAAAACATTATATTTTCACATGATCAGTGACATTGAATGGGTTTCTTCTAATATTTTGTTTAATTTTTTTTATTTTTGAGCACTTCAATTTTTTTCTTTTATCTTCCATTTATTTGTTGTATGTTTATTTTTTTTTACCCTTTTTGTTTGTTGGCTATTTTTATTTTATAAATGTAAATTTATATTATTCAATTAATTTATTTAGATTTAAAATAAACATAATTTTCTAGTTAATTATAATTAAACAGTCTGAATCATCTCTAATTCTATCCGTGTAAACGAAATCCCATTGTTGTTTTTTTTTTTTTTTTTTTTTTTTTTTCTTAGGACAAATTATTTCAATAATCACCCAGCAAGCAATGACCCCAAAAGCTCAAATGTAAAATTAGAAAAGGGGAAGAAAATAAGGTTGCACTCATGACCCTAGTGAATGTTTACGTGACCCCTATATTGAGGAGTGGGTGGGGGTTAAGCTCGTTTTGTGGTCATCACCTCTTTTCCTTCTTACCGGCGTTGTGTCTACAAAAACATGCTTAAACTCTTTGCTTTTATTTTCAAGCAAATTAAGTGTGGTAATCATTTTTCATTCTAGTTTTTCCTTTATATGATAGGGATGCGTGCAGAATTTCGTTTTCACACAAGTGCAGTTTAACTCGCCAGAAGTATATTTTTTTATATAACGAAGGGGAATCACCACTTATCAAGGCTCAGTCACTCGAGGATAAGGATTAATAAATGTATGGTGGTAGTGCACTAGTGCAGTAATTGTTAGTGGTGTAGATTGGGGAGAATTTGGATTATTTAAGGGAACGGCTCAACAAGAAGTTGTTTACATTTAACTTGAAGACAATCATATTGTAATCGGCCGGGAAGCAAACCAGTAGAACAGTGTTTTACAGGCAGGCAGTTCTAGGAAAGAAGCTTTGTTCGTATAATAAACGCAAATTATTGAAAATTACACAAATAAAATTATAAAAATAAAAATTAGTCTTTATTTAAACTTTTATAATAAATATCTTTATGAAGCGATTTTTTTTTTTTTTTAAATAGAACTAAAACAAAGCTCTACGAACAAATTTACCTTGAGTTGACCTTTGACAATTGAACATTTTTGTTTACTAGCCAAATAAAAAAGTTACTAGCCAAACCCATGTGATTTTTGGAGGATGACATCTTCGTACCATGACGAGTACGTACATCAAAAAGATTTTTTTTTTTGTGTGTGTGTGTGTGTGTTTTTTTTTTTACAAGGTGGTCAGCACTTATCAAGGCCCGGAAGCTACTCATGGATAAGGGTTATTGTAAGTACAGTATGTTAGTGTGGAGATTTTAGAGTGTCTACTTAAGGGGGCGGTTCATCGGGAATTTGTTTACGTTGGACTTGAAAACATCCAAGTTGTAGTCAGGAGGGAAGCAGACAGACGGAACAGTTTCACAGGCATACAGTTCTAAGAAAGAAGCTTTGTTCATAGAATCTACGTTTTGATTTAGGCATAGATAAAGAGTGGGGAAAGTTTTTGACAGTGGATTCAGCTAGATAGGTGTTTTTTGTAAAAGATTGGCGAGGGGGGACCAGAGATTGGAGTTTAGACGAGCACTTGCCATGGAAATAACGATGAGACAAAGATAGGCTTGCAACGTCTCTTCTGTGGGAGAGAGGTTGCAGGGAAGAGAAAAGGGCATCCCCACTAAGCCACGAAGTCTATTTTCTACATAAGTGTAATTCTAAATTCACCGAATTTTATATTGAGACTTGAAGGTATGAACATCTGAAATTTTTCAGATGTGTTTTTAGACGGTCTTCGTTAAAAAGTATATTGTTCTACTAAACCGTTTATTGTTTGAATAATTTGACTTTGCTCGATTTATTAAAAAAAAGTAAAGGTTGAAAAGACATTTTTTACTCAGTAATGAGATTTGGAAGATTTTCGGTAAAAAAAACAAAAAAACACACAATTGCCGAAAGATAAGCGTTTTAGTATTTCTAGTGGCCACTTAGAAAAATCCCTTCCAAATGTGACTGTTTTACTCGCAACATAAAGCTCAGTTAAAAAAAACTTTATTTGAACTTTTATAATAAATATACATGTTTATGAAAAATAAAACGCTTCACTTTTGTTTTTAAAAAGATTGCAAAAAGTGTTTTCATAAATCATAGTTTTAGTAAATATGAAAGTCATGCAGAGGTGAGAAAAAAAAAAATAAAGGCACCATTCTGAGCCCTCAGAATCGGCCATTAAAAATGCCATATATGAACTTGAATAAATCAACTTACTATCTTTCGAAGCTTATAACTACTTGAAAAATGTAATCCAAACCCTAATTTTTTTTCAATTAAAGAAGCAAAGACAATTTAAAAAAAAAATAACAAGTTTAATAGTAAATTATGCAATATTTGTTTTTTTTAAATCGGTTTTCTTTAAAAAAAAGATTTAAAGAAAATCAACGAAAATTTACTTACTTCGATTATAAAAAATATATATATAAATTCCAAAAAAATCACTTATCTATAAAAAAATTCTATTCAATGTGTACTTCCATTGTTCATTGTTAAAAATTTATACATATTTATACTTATATTCCATGTCCTTTTTAAATAAAATACTTTTTTAAACAAGGATTCCAAAAAAAAATGCGAACTCTTTTTTTGACTGTTCAAATAAAGGGAGACAAATCTTATTTTTTTTCACGATTATCTTACGGTGACTTATAAACGCCATAATTAATATCTCTTTTTATTGCGTGCTGTTAACCAAAATGAGTATTTTTGGGCCTCCATAAATGAAAAAAAAGCACACATTCACTTATAAGTTTTTGCCGTTAAATGAAAAACCCTGTCGCCCGAGTTTTTTTTTTTTTAATTCTTTTAATGAAATACACAAATTTTTGATCATTATATTTTATTTCTACTTTATCGAGTGAATTTTTTTTTTTAATATCTAAAAAAATAAAACATTGAATGAAATAGAAAAATTGTCGTCAGCATTCGGTATTTACTTGACGATATAAGCATAAAATGAGCTTTCATTAAAAAATTCAACATGGTTTAAAAAAAAAGTGTTTTACACTTTGGACTTTACAGGTAAATTTCCAAAAAACACTTCTTTTTGTTTTAAATTAGAATATTTTATTTATTGATCTTTTATCTTCAATTTGTGATATATAAAACTTTGGTGAGTAAATTAATTATTTAAATTTTAATAGACATTTCAAAATGGGGGGGGGGAGATTAAAAAACCGGTTGCCTAAAATATTATCTTCGGTTTATTGGAAAGAGCATAAAATTTCACATTGACCCTGAAAATATCATAAAAGTTGAACCAATAGAAAAATTTTGATAGATTTTTGAAGTTTAAAAATTGAAAAAGATTTCACTCGTAAAATTCAATTGATTTCATAAGTTAAAAAAAAAATGGCTGGTTGAACGCGCATTGGCACTTTGTAAACACTTTTTAAAAATAATAATAGTTATTATTTTTTAAACAACTTTAATAGTTTATTTTGGAAGTATATTCCATAAAGAAAATGAACAACCCACTTTAAAAAGAGAAATTACGAGTTTTTTTTAATATTTTATTCACAGTTAAGATATTGATGTTGTCATTCTGTAGATCTTCAGCTTAAATGGAGACGCCCTGATATTATTGTAGCTCTTTTGTTAAAACTGCAAAAGCTAGCAGGGACGCTCGGTGTGGTCTGGTCGTAAAATATGCTTAAATATGATATTTAATTCATGCAGATTTCATGTATATTATTATAGTCAGTTTCCTATCGATTCTTATATATTATAAAGTTTTGATTTCAAAAATAAAAAAAATATATATTCATATGACTTGGGTGCATCAGCCAAAACCGAAACCAAAACTTATTAAGAAAAAAAAAAAAAATATATATATATATAACTTGAGTGCCTTCAGCTATAATCGAAACTGAAACCAAAACTTATGAAGAATTCTTGGTAAAATTATTTATTAAAAGAAATGGCTGGTAATAAAAATTAAAAAACGGTCATTCGGAAGAATAAAGATGTAAGCATAACACACAAAATATCACACACGTTATCGTATTAATATAGAGCTGTTTCATGCATTTTAGGAAAGACAGCTGGATCTGACAGTATCAGGTGGTTAACAAATTTAAAACTTTATTTTCAAATTTCAAAATGTGACTAACTAAACACATATCGTAATTTTTTTAAATCTAATAATATATTATAATAGCTTTGTGGTTAGCACCTTTTCTCTTGGCCATCAGTAATTAACATTTAAATGTAAGGAAATCCAAGACTTCTGAAGCCATGTAAGCAGGCTGTCATAATCAGCTTTCTGACTTCGTATCAAACAACAGGAACTTGGAATGATGCATGTTTGCTAATTGATCGCTTATTCTCAATTCACCAAATAGGGCTCAATTTCATTTTCTTAAAGGGGCTTTATGACTATAATATATTTAAACATGTATTAATCATTTTTTTATACCTACAAACACTAGTGTTTCATGCTTATGCAATGATATATATGTTTAGTTTTTATGTAGATAAACACTTTCCTAAAAAATACTTATAAATAACCACAAAAATGCAAAAAAAAAAAAAAAAAATGACACAAAAACAAAACAAAAAAAAAAAATCACCAGTGATATTTTTAATTTTTTATGCTCTGTAAATTTTAAAGTATTTCTCGTCTGCATCAGAAGTTACAAATGTGGGGAGTGTTCAAGTTTCAAAATAACAAATGAAAAAATAAAAGTAAAAAATAATTAGAAAACGAAGTAGTAGTTTGTGTTAATGACATATATATATATATATATATGAGGATGTACCGATTATCAAATTGAACAATTACCGATTAATCGGCCGATTAATAGGTTTTCTAACAATTCTAGCAAATTTTGTTGTAATAAATGATACTAATATTAATAAAATTACATTGTAGACGAAGATAAGTTAACTCTCTCTTTTTCTTGCCAGTGAAAATATATCGAAGAGACATGTATGTTCTACACCATATTACCAAATAACAGGCATGACGAGTTGTTAGTATGTAGACTTGTATAACTGCACTGAATTTGAGGCAGATGTAAGCATATGGAAAATAAAATCACTGTCAAAGAAAATTATTCATCTTTCAGTTTTCATGTTAAGAAATTGTACAGTAAATTGCGAGGATGTGTGATCCAAAAATAAAGCATTCTTCATCAGTCATACTATTGTTCCTGATTTTCAGACTCTTGCTACCATTTTTTTCTAGTTTAGATAATGTATATTTTTTATATAAACTAGCATTTCAGCCTGGCATTGCCCGGGTGTTTGGAGGTGTATGTGTAGAAAAAAAAAAGCTGTAAATTTTTTTAACTTTGACCCATATTATGACCCCTTAACATTTATTGTTTTGGGATCAGATCAAGTTATTAAATTAGATCCATGTCCAAGGAACCTATATCTAAAATTTCAAGTGTTTAGACCTAAAGTTGTCGGAGGAGTTTGGTAGAGTCCTCAAAGGTCAAATCGTTGAACTTTGACCCTTTAACAGCCAAATTTCTGACCGAAAACGGATTACAAAGATTTATCCAAATCTCAGTACCCTGTATATCAAATTCCGAATCTGTAGACTTAAAATTGACAGACTTATTGTATAGGGAAATGTACACACACAAACATACGCACATACACACACAGACATATTCACTTTTATAGATTACTTATTAGATATCAGACATAAGTAATTTAAATGTGAAATATTAACTAAATATTGACAACAACCTTCAACTATTATGGCAACCAGTTTCTGTTGGAAGTATTTTGATATCAGTTACAAGAATATGAATACAGCTGCTTGCAAACCATCACATCAAAGGGTGGCAAATCAGAAAAAAACATTTACAACGACTAATATGTTAAGCCATTTTAGAAAGTTTCATTCCAAAGAAGCAAAAGTTGCAAATAAGAAAAGGAAGCGCAATGAATATTCAGGGACAGACATTTCGGAAACGAGTGGCAGCCACTAGAAGTTGTCAGCAAAACACTAAACTACTATAGAATTAATTTTAGGCAAAAAGAAAGTTTGAGATATTAATGATCACAGATCATAAGAGATTCATTATCTGATAAGAGAAATGATTGCTGTTGATATTCAACCATATTCTGTATCTTCTGACGTTGGATTTAATAGGCTTATTGCAAAACTTTGTTCAAATTACAGTATTCCATCAAAAAAGGACTTCACTGCAAAATAATTTTCGATATATTTACAAAAGTAAAACAAATATTAAACCGTCTCTTGCTTAAATTATCAGCATTGTATGAACTACAAACATTTGGACAGCTATGATAGATAATGCTTCCTTTCTGAGTTTGAAAGATCATTGACTTTCAAGTGACTTTTAACAGTGCAGAGCTGTGCTTAGAGTTGTTCCATCCCCTGGTGCACACCTCTTCCAAGACCTTTGCTATTTCACCTGCATTTTCCGCCTTGATCTCCCTCCAAATGGCTACTCTTCCTGGTCCACAGTCGACCATTGAGAGATATGGCCTCTGTCAATAGTGCGTTACGTCTATCGCCAACCTGCTCCAGTTCTCTGCCACCTGAACCTCACCAGCTTCGTGTCTACTCGGTGCAGGGTCGATTGATTGACATCGGCTGCATCTCTCAACCACTGTCCTAACGGCCTCCTTTGTGATTCTGGGGTCCACCCTCCTGGCCAAGAACAAGGTTCTATCCACTCCAAAATGGTGCATGTCATGCAAATCCTTCAGAGTGTCTTCATTCAAACAACACATTGCAACCTGCCGCCTCATTCGGCGCCTTTAGCCAGGTCTTCCGCACCCTCGTCATCACATCTGCTCTGTTCTTCGCTGAAGGAACGATAGTGACCCTAAGTTGAAGATCAAATTCCCTAATCAGCTCCCTTAACATCATCAATCAATGTTTTACTAGCATCTCAGCAGCGCCTTTCGTCTTCACCCTCCTTTCTCCTGTAGCTTTGGACTGGATCCAAGAGAACAGTGGCAGAGTCGGTCCTCACCTCAACATTCTGTAGACCCCATTTCAAGGCTAAGTTGATGCCCTTCATAACCGCATCCAGTTCCGCCACATTTATGTGAGCCACGTCGTCCTTCTTCCGCAACCAAGCAGCATCTTCTGCAGTAACCACCTATCTCCAAGGTGACCCCCACTGCTATACAGCTTGCATCACACCACACAACACCTTCTGCATTGTTAGGTACATGCCAAACACCTCTTACTGGATCCTCCCTCTTCACCTCTTCAATAATCTCTCTCATAATGTCCACAGTCTCTTTATCAACTCCATCCTCCCACTTCGCTCCACTAGCTAGCCTTTTGATATAACTACATGCAGTCCATAGCCATCCTACAATAGGGTAATGGCCAATCAGTCTTCCGCATATTTGAGAAGAGTTCTCGCCTGCTCAATTTTTCCGCCACCTCCGGGATCTCATTTCTCCTCCAGAACACTAACCGTCCTATCTGGTCCTTTCTTAGTTGGAGCCCTAACACAGCTCCTCCCTCCAACGATTCCGGGCATTTTGCAATTAGCCCAAAGCTGTTGAGGTGTTTTACTACATCCTCCGCAGTTGTTACCGTCTCATCCACCAAAATATCATCAATGTAGGAACTGGTGGCTCTTCTGACTGCGTCCTCCTTGCTTAGCACCGTTTTGAGGATCGCTGCCATGATGTTTGGTGCAGAATTCAGGCCAAAACCCAACCTAGTCAGACAGTACGTTCGGCCCTTGTATCTGACCAGCTGGTATTTCCAAAATTCCTGTGAAATGTGGATCTGTAGGTATGCAGATTTATATCCACAATCGTCGCAGCCTTCTGAATCTGCCTCCACTCTCGCATAGTCTCTCCGCTCACGTCCATCACATCGCCTCCCGTGTGACACGCAACGTGTACGTTCAGCTCCCTGAAGTCCAGTACTGGCCGAACTTTTTGTTTTGTGGGCTGAACAACCACCATTAACGGCAGCACACCTTCCACCTTCTCCGTCCATGGTCTTAAAATTCCCTCTGAGATCCATCGGTTCACATCCTTCTCAAATTCAACTCTTGTGCCTCCTCGCAACGTATGCTCGTAGCATTCCACTCTGTTGTTCAGTATGGGAGGTTCTCCCTTCCATGCCCACTGGACTGTCCATTTCTCACCATCAAAGTGTGCAGAGAAATCTTGGTCCTCTATCGTGCAACTTTTGTCTGACCCGGCCGTTCCTGTGACACCTTTTTCGAATTGCACACCTGCAGCCCCTTGATGTCCTCCAAATCTCACGGAGTTCCTATATACCGTAACGCCCCCTAGTCGAGCAATTGCATCCATCCCTAGCACCACATTGACACCCGTGACAATTTTGTTAATAACAATCGCCTGGATTGTTAGTGACATCCCACGTACCATCAACCGAACGATACTTGTGCCATTGCACTTCACCTCTCTGTCATCAACTGCCGTAATGCTGCTGGTTCCATTGCATGTGTCAACCATGTCTTTGGTGACAGCCCGTGTCGACAAGGGCTTTTGCACTTCGTCCATTTAGGGTCACCTCTACTTGTGGTGACATACCCTGAAGCGCCTTCATCGAATAAATGGGGTAGCCACCGGCGCAGTGGCTTCCCCCTGTTCGTTTCCCTGGGGACAGAATCTGCTGATTTGGCTGACTTCCCCACAGCGGTAACACGTGACTTCTGGCTTTGGCTCCCTGCACTCCCTCGCCATATGGGGGCCTTGGCATCGGCAGCATCTGCCAGAGGACCTGGGTCTCTGCCACAGTCCTCTCTGCTTTTCGTCCTTCACAATTTCCTGCTGCAGTTTGCTTCGTTGAGTGACAGCTACGATTCCCTGCTCACTCTCTTTTTTCCTGACCAGCACCCTAGCCTCTATAGTATTTACACCGGGCAGTTGCTGCAGAGCTATAGAAATATGGTCCGGGAAACCATTGATAAAGGTCATCTTAACCGTCTGTCGACGGCCTCCTCCATTGAATCCTGCTAGTCCCGTCAACCTCCTGATATTGTTGGCGTAAACATCGACAGACTCTCCGGTCCTCACCATACGGCTTAGTTTGCCATATGCCACAAACGGTCCTTCGGTAAATGCTTCCTTCAACTTTACCTCAATGGCGCATCTCCAGATATAGGGCCAGAGCATCACCATCAAGATATAGCGGTATCAAGCTGGCTACATCCACGATGTCCCGCAACTTAGCGACAAGTTTAACCTTGGTCAGCCAGGTTATAACATCTCCCTCTCCAGAGAACGTCTTAAGCATTTCACTGCTGATCCTCTTTGCTTCCATAGTTCCCACCGAAATAGCTTGTAGTGAAGTAGAAAAAAAAAGAAATTTAAAAAATAAAATATATAAGACACAGCTGTTCCTTCCAAAAGGTCAAGCCCTTCAACGTCCAAAAATAATTCACTGTCACAAAAATAATTCACTGTCACAAAAAGAATTTGCCGTCACTTCTTCCAACCGTCGTTTCACTCTCTGCGCTCTTCACCCCTGCTTAAAAAAAAGTACCGTTTATATGCTGCCCATTTCTCCACTTATGCAAATTGACTATCAACCAGAGCCATCTAGTTTTCCATTTCTTCAAACAGCCAATTTGCAAAGGGGGACAACTCAAACCACACCATGTCGATGATAATATCTACAATTTTATCTTTGAGGTTATTTCTTTCAAAAGCTGTCCAATCTAATTCTCAGATTTCTGACTTTAGTGGAATCCTTACCACTGTTGAACAATTAAATGAATCACTGGAAACAAGATTTTCATGCTATTTAAATGATAAAGATTTGTGTGTTTACTTTCCTAGATGCAAGATTCAAATTTAAATTTCAAAAGAATGACATGGAAAATACTTTTAAGAATTGGATTCTACATCTACTTTCTACTGATGATAATGAAGCAAAATCAGCAGAATACACTTCTTCAGGCTTTGTTGAAGGTCAAGAAGCTCAAAGTGGAAGTAAAACTATTTTTTTCAAGCCTGTTTGATGAATTGACATCAAATAAATCTACAGTAACAAATGAAAACTTAGAATCGGTAGAAGCTTAGTTAAGCCTGGAGATTGCAACTACAACAGAAATACAAGCATCACAATCTAAACTCAAAAGGATTAAATCCCTTCTGGTTAAGTGCACAAAAGAACTTGACCATTATGTAGCTTTACAACTACTTGCAAGAGGTGATGATCCATTTCAGTGGTGCAAGAAGATACTGAAGACCTTATCACTGCTTGGTAAACTGGCTTCAAAATATTTCAGTGCACCACCTTCATCTGTGGAGAGTGTGAGGCTCTTTAATACAACTGGTAATGTCTATGAACTTATCAGGAACAGGCTGTGTCCTGAGAATAGAAAAACTTTAATCTTTCTACATTATAACTTAAAAAAAGTATTCAACTTGAAATACTGAGGTGACTATAAGAGCAGAGGAGGTAGGCAACAAGAATAGAAGAGGAAATGGAGCAGCAGCAGAACTTCACTTAAAGTTATTCACTTAGAATTACAATTTGTACTTGGTTTGTAATTTCTTTTTTTTTTCTTATCTGATTGTTTAATTATATCCATTTAAGAATTAGAAATTGTATTTTGTAATGTTAGTTAATAAAGACAAAAAAAATAATAGTTGCCAGACACTTAATTAAATGTTAAGTTAAATCAGCAGTTACTATGTTAATGTGTCAAAGCTATCTGATGAGTCACTTGACAGTGATGAAATGATTTAATAGGAAAGAGAAAAGTAATTAACCAACTGATTAATTGGCAAATTGACCGATTATCGATTAATCGACAAAGTGGTCAATTAGGTTGATTACTTGCCATTTAATCGGCATACCCCTAATATATATGGATGAAAATTTAAGACTGTAAAAATATATTTTACTTTATTGTTCGACAGAATATCTTACTTGAGTATCCTGTCGAACAATAAATTAATATAAAATATATTTTTACAGTTTAAAATTTTTTATTCTTTTATAACAAGCTCTAGTTCCTATCTTGGTTGTATTGAACTTTTTTATTTGGTTGGGATTACCATATAAATATTAATATTTATATTTACTCTGAGTTTACAGAACCTTTTGGCTTCTAAACTTAATCTTTACTTATTACTATTGCAAACTATATATATATATATATATATATATATATATATAACTCTTTTTTACCCAAAACAAGGCACACTTCCACTTGGAATATAACGGGCTACTATTTGGGATTGTGTCTAACAGGTACTATGGGGTGTTAATAAGCAATATAACTGTTCACATTATATTTAAACTTCTACAGGATAGTACAAACAGGGAGGGAATTTCAAAGTATAGTAGTCTGAGGGAAGAAACTATTAGAGTAGAAAATTTTCCAGCATCAAGATTAGAGGAGCGGGATTTGCTGCTTGTCTGGTTAGTTGAGGGTATGTACGTCGAGGGGGTACTAGTGCAATGAGTTCATCAGAGCACATTCCATCAAAGTACTTGTAAAACAGGCATAGGGATGTGACATTGCAGCGATGGGACAGAGGTTAGAGCTCGGCCAACAATGCGGAACCTATTAGATTTGGGATGTTTTTTGTTTTGTTTCGAACTCCGTCCAAGAGTGGGATTAATGGTAGAGGCACCAGCCCAGATGTAGCAACAATACTTCATGCATGGGCGAATTGTGGCTTTGTAGATAACAATCTAGTTTAAGAAAAAAAAAAAAAAAAAAATGAGTGGGAGAAAAGATAGTTTCTGAAATTTCATTTCCCTTATTTCTTCACACACACAATAAACACACACACACACACACACACACACACACACACACACACACACACACACACACACACACACACACACACTGCTTGATACTTAGACGTTTTAGAATGAAGTCAGCCTCTCCAAAATTGTTTTATATTTTTATCTATTTGATTTTTTATTTCTTATAACCTTTCCAAATAAGGTTGTCACCTTGAATATTTTGTTTATCAACTTGGTGTGGTCTCTGGCAGCAATAATTCTACCCCCCTCCTCTCAGTTTACATTGCTATCATAGACCAGATGTCTATCTTTCTAACTCAATTCCATTGTTAAAGTAACTGCTGGTTGAGAAGCAGACCTGAGCGTGAACATTCTCAGTTAGGGGACAATCTTCTCTCATTACTTTATTTTTTTCTCCATCTGGCATTCCTTGCAAGATTTATTCATCTTTTAACTCTGATATTGAAAATTTCCAATTTCCCGATTTTGGACAAAAAATAAAAATCTGTCATCTTTTTTGCAGTGTTGGGACGATTCATCCGAATCTGAATTGGGAATCCTAAAATTCAAAAGATTTAAGGGTATTAGAATCAGTATCGGAATCAGAAAAAATGATGCCTATTTTCCGATGCCAAAACATGTCTTTTGCCTTTTTTTTTATTTGATTTTGTTTAGAGTAAAATCTTCCATTGCTGGTAATAATGATAAAGTAATGAACATTTATTGATTTTATAATATCAGTAAAGTTAAAATCGATAGATCATCATCCACAAGTGTATTTTGACGTCTAGGAAAATATCTGCATATTTAACATGTGTTCTTTTTATGAAGATCGGGGAAAATAAGAATCTTATCGTCCAACAATTAGAGATTTATAAAGAATCGGAATCGGTAATTGTATTGGAATCTGGAAGTTAGCATGGGATCGGTAATTATATCGGAACCGGGGGAAAAATATTCGAATCGTCCCATCACTACTTTTTTGCCGTATACACCACCAAAATTTCCATTTTTCGTGATTTTAGACGAAAAAAAATTCTATCTTTTTTGTTGTTGTTTGTGTTGGCTGAGTCTATGGTTTGATTTCAGCTGCGGCCCTCAGAATTTTTTTATTATTTTAGTAAATATTATTTCTTCTCATTCCGGTGTTCATTATGAGATTCTTTAAATTTAGAGAGCACCATGTATCACACCAGTGTTCACAAGCCTTTCTTTGGTACAGAGAATAGTGGTTCTTGAACTGATAATCTTCACTGAAAACTCTAAACACAATCCTGATTTTGCATCATGCAAACTTGTTCCATGTTTGTGTGAAAGTAAACCAAATAGTTGATTTTTGTTTAAAATTTTAGATCAGTAGTTCATAAGGCATTGTCTGCCATAAAATCAGGCTACGTCAAATTTACTTTCTATCTCAATTCCTGCAATATTTACAAATCTGTAGCCAAGGTCGCCAGAAAAATGGTTGCGTCATTTTATTTCAAATGCATCCTAAAACAGAGTAATGTTGCCATATCTGGGCAGAAGCTGCCCAGAGCACCTTATCCTGCCTTGACAAAGTTCAAAATCGACTTCGAAACCTAGTATGTGATGCCCTCTTCTCTTCCCTGCAACCTCTTTCCCACAAATGAGACATTGCGAGCCTGTCTCTGCTCTCTCATTATTTTCATGACAAGTGCTCGTCTGAGCTTCAATCTATGGTCTCCCCCTCCCCCTTGCCAAACTTTCATAAAAAACACTTGTCTAGCGACAACAGCCATCAACAGTTCCCCCCAAAACAAAGTTTCGTTCCTAGAGCTCGCCGGTTGAACTGTGTTCCGTTGGCCTGCTTTCCAACTGATTATGATATGGTCGTTTTCAAGTCCAATGTAAATAAGTTCTTGTTGAACTGCCCCCTAAATAATCCATTTCTATCCTATTTCCTCTGCTAACTATTAATACACTGTTGTCTCAGTGATTACTGCACATTCATTAACCCTTATAATCAAGTGGCTTTCGGGTCTTGATAAGTGACGATTCCCATGTAAATGAAAAATAAAAATAAATGATCATCACCCTAAATTTTGTTACTATTAGGCCTAATGAAAGGCATGTTTTTAACTTTATTTAATTGTTCAGTTTATTTTTAATATTTTTTTACTGTTTTCGTTTTGGCCAATGTAATCTCCGACTCTCATCAGATGTATCATGTCGAACTTGGGAATTTGCATGCAATATCAAACGGAGCCCTTTATTCGTTCCTTGGCCTAATGGATAAATTACTAAGCAAAATTCTGTTCTAATCGACATTCTGCTAGAGGTTGAAAGTTTAATTCTCAGTATAGGCGATACCAAACATATAATTTCAAATTACTTGAGACTTTTACCCACTCATGGCTGATGGATTGAGAGCATGCTAATTCAAGAGAGTTGTGGTTGGAGATTGCGTAACTCTTGCTTTACTGTAGACTTTTCTCTTTGGACACATTTCCAGAGGCTATGTCTCTCGAAATTGGAAGGCGACCTCATACAATACACACAGCTTCCATTTGTTCATATGAGCTGAACTGAGCCGATGCGAGTCATGTTATGTATGTAGATATTAAAGCCAAGGATGTGTGTGTGTGTGTGTGTGTATGTGTGTGTGTGAGTGAGAGAAGTAACTTGAATTTGCGGTTGTTACCCTCCTTTATCAGCCGTGGTGTCTATCCCTATCCCGCCTCTCTCACATTGGGCGGTTCAGGTGTAGAATGGGTGAGTGTCTACGATGACAGGATTCCTTGTGGGTATGTAGAAGGGGTGGGGACAAATAAAAAAGATCGAAGAAATTTTAAAGGAAAATTTACTGCCGCAATGAAAATGTGATCATTTTTTTTTTCTTTTTTAATTTTATTAATGTAAACGAAGTCCTATACGAAGATGAGAATATTTGCCCATATTTTTGATAATACTGACTGTTGGTTTTATTGTAAGTTTTAAACTTAGACGAGGTTAAAAAAAAGAAAAAAAGAAAAAACAACACTCTCCAAACCACCCAGTCGTTGTCCGATTACCACAATGTGGCATCCCTGTCCTGTACTTGTTTTACAAGTATTTTAATAGAATGTGCCCCGACGAATTCGTAGTACTTGTGTCCTTTCCATGTAAATCCCCCCAACTAACCTGGAAAGCAGCAACATCACACTTCTTCAATGTTGAGGTCCCTAGTTGCCGGAAAGCCTTTTACTCTAATAATTTCTTTCCCCAGATGGCAAATTGGAATTCCCTCTCATTCTGCTGATTCCATCATTGTACTGACATGCAGAAATTTAAATCTAATGTGAACAACAATCTTACTACACAACTCCCTACATAGTGTTCCTGTTATGGTTCAAAATAGTATCCCCTTATGCCCAAGTGGCAATAATTATATTTTAAAAACAAATATATATAAGAACAAGTAGTTAATAAAACATGTTAGAAAAAACACTTTGAAAAAGAGTTAAAAACATATTTAATTTTAAAAAAGAAACACTAAATAAGTGGATAGTCCTTAATCCGTGGAGTTTCGAAGAAATACTTTCCTTCTCATCAGAGGGTAGGATTTAGCAAAATGTGGGATCGGATTTTGCTTGCAAAAGTATTAAATGAAACTGCAAGTAAGTCATAGATCTTACTTGATAACAAAAAGTGAAGCAGAGGGAATAGGGTGAATAAAAAAAGTGATTTCACGTGAATGGATAGTCTGGTGAAGGGTAAAATATCCAATGACGGTAAAATCTAAAAATGCAGAATCCAAGAAAGTTAGTTAAATTTCCATTCGCACAAGTAAAGTCCAAGGGAATCGCATAATTGGAAGATGATCCAAAGTAATCCAAAAGGCAGAAATCCGTGGAATAATTCACAAATAGGTACAAGGAAAAGGGAAAGAGTTCCAATATATTATTAAAAGAAAGATAAAATATGCGTAAAAAAAATAAAAAAAAAAAGGAATGGAAGAAATATACAGCTCGACTGGAAAATGAGTGAAGAAGTTTTTGTTATCAAGTAAGATCTATGACTTACTTGTAGTTTCATTTAATACTTTTGCAAGCAAAATTCGATCCCGCATTTTGCTAAATCCTACCCTCTGATGAGAAGGAAAGTATTTCTTTGAAACTCCGCAGATTAAGGACTATCCACTTATCCTTTTTAAAATTAAATATGTTTTTAACTCTTTTTCAAAGTGTTTTTAACATGTTTTATTAACTGCTTGTTCTTATTATAAGCTCTATCTCTTATTTGGTTTTATCGAGCTTTTAAATCTGGTTGAGATTATTTTATAAATATTAATTCTTTTAATGTTTATAATTTACTTTAGTTTTGCCATCTTGGATCATTTTGGTACACTTAACTGTAATTCTTATTTTATATATATATACTAGCATAGGTGCCCGGCGTTGCCCGGGTATTTGAAGGTGTATCTTGAGCAAAAAAAAAAAAAAAAAAAAAAGCGGTCAGTTTTTTTAAATTTGACCCTTATCATGACCCCTTAAAATTTATTGTTTTGGGCTCAAATTAAGTTATTAAGTTAGATCCATGTCCAAGGAACCTATATCTAAAATTTCAAGTGTTTAGACCGAAAATTGTCGGAGGAGTTTGGTAGAGTTCTCAAATGTCAAATCGTTGAACTTTGACCCCTTAATCGCCAAATTTCTGGTCGAAAACCGATCACATAGATTTTCCCAAATCTCAGTACCCTGTATATCAAATTTCGAGTCTGTAGACTTAAAATTGACAGTTATTGCGTAGGGAAATGTACACACACAGACACACAGACACGTTCACTGTTATAGATGTACTAGCATTTCATGCCTACCTCTACTCGCTTCAAAAAAGAGAAAAAACAAACAAACAAAAAACTCAACAGGCACCTTATTATATAAGAAAGAGGCTAGATAAGTTGCGATGGACCCAGATTTGTGAAAAACACAGATATCTGTGTATGAGGAGTTTTACATTTTTTTTTTTTTCGTTTTTTTTTGTTTGTTTTTTAAATTTCTTTTGAGAAATTCCTGACAATTTCGTCTAGTCTTTTAACTATTTCTTGAGAAAATGGCGCGTTGGCTGTATTTGTGCCTGGCTAAGCGGTATTTACTCCCCCACCCCCTTTGCAGGAAGATGTTACACAAGGTCGAAAAGTGGGGAGAGTCAAACCAGCCTCCCTTAAGGAGAAACACTTTGACCTTTTAAAAATTAGCTGGGTAGTCCTAGTCCTGTCGTCATTTCCCAGTCGAGGCGCCTCGGGCAGTAACTAACTTAACTCCACCTAAAAGAGGGTGGCCCTCCTAGGACTACCTAACCTAGCAGATAAAAGGCCACCGAAATAATCTGACTGCTGAGAACGGCAGCTCAACAGTCATGCGTCTTCTCACAACTGGGCACCGAATGGGGTAAACGTTAATGATGGTGGCTAGAGCAGAAAGCGAGAAAAATTCATATAGGTATTAAAAATGGTTTCCATGTTGTTGTTTTTCTTAAATGTTATTGAATGTGCAACCGTTTCGATTGAAAATCCAGTTAGTATTATGCATGTAAACTTGAGGAACACACTTGAAATGTGTCAACATTTTTACATGGATAAGTGAAATCAAAACAAGATGGCAACCGAATTTGACCTGGTGTCATGTGATTTCGTTTATTCATATAAATATCCATCTAATCTCTTTGTAGAGGGAAACGTATTTTTTCTTGGTATCTGCAAATTTTTACTGACTCCCAACTTCTGTAACAATGGATTAACACTGACTTTGGACATAAAAAGACTACTATTTGGGATCCTGTCCAACTAGGTAGTGTGGGAAGTTGAACAGCGAGATGTTTGTTCACGTTACATTTAGGGAAGTAGGTTAGTACAGTCAGGGAAGCAGAAGAGAGGATTCCAAAGTGCTGCAGTCCAACGGAATAAATTGCTCCCCCCCCCTGAGAAAATTAGGCACAAGGCCGTTTTTTAATGTGGAGAGTGAGGGGAGGGGGGCAGTTCCCTCGAGAGGGAACTGAATAGTGACAATTGGTATGAAAGGTTTCCCCTACATTGATCAAAACTGCTACAAGAGCAATGGTCTGATATGTGAGGTTGCCCTCACATATGGCCGAGAAAGCTTTCCGGCATGGAGAGAATTCAACAGAGAAGGGGTGATAGTTTGTTGTTTAACGGGTTGAGGGGTGTATGTAGGTCGATGGGGTATGAATACTATAAATTCATCAAAGCACATTCTATTAAAGTACACAGACACTATTTTTGGGGAGAAGGGGAAATTGGTGGTCGTAGGATGCTGAAAAATCACTTATCTTTATTAGATTTGGGACAGTGGCGGGTGGGTGGGTACGGGGCCCGTCAAATAAAGCAACATGCTTCATTTTATTTATTTTATTTTTTTGTCTGCTCTAATAACGTGACCGTCTGTATGCTCCCCTCCCTCACCTCGCTGAATTCTATGTTTCTCTCTTCAAAGGAAAGATTCTTCCAGTGACATTATGAGGGAGGGAGGATAATGCTGCAAAGACGGCAGGATGTGCGATGGTTCGTGGCTCGAATTTAAAACAAGGACAAAGTAGCTGACATTTGACTTTGTTCTTGTAACTTCAATCTGATTATTAACGTGTTGTGCGTCGTCGTCGTCGTCGTCGTCGTTACGGACGAATCGTGTTGGATCAGTGAGTGTGGTATCCACAAATATCCATATACTAAAACGTTTAAGACAAACGATTTATAAGAATATTCATACTTTGCTTATTCGGTACTTGTCCGGAATTTCCCCTATATTACAAAAATAAAAATAAATAAATAAATAAATAAAGAAAATAAAGAAAGAAAATAAAGGTTTGAAGATAATTTTCTTGTTTACCTTGATTCTAGATGCTAGTTGTCTCTAGCCGGCGTTGCCCGGGATTCGCCACTAGCATTTTTGTAGAAAATTATTTTGGTTGCAGATGTTTTTAAGTTATACTGGGGGGGGGGGGAAATAAAAATGTATTCGTTATTATATCATTTCAGTAATATTTAGGTTAACCTAAATTCCTAATTTTTAGATCAACCTTCGGCACTTCTCCAGAAACGAGAGTGATAGAAATCGTATAGAATAAAGGCGAAGGAGAAGGGCACGCAACAGATGATGAGAGAGAAAGAGATTGATGAATAAGAACTTAGTAAAAAAAAAAAAAAAAGGGGGGGGTGTCACTTCGTGAGTTCATAGCAATTTAAGGCTAATTCAAACAATACGAATTGCTTTTGTTTTAAACAACCATGATTCAAAGTCCCAAAAAGCAAGGAAAATCTTAGCATGCATTCCGTGGTGTAGGGGGAAAACGCCTTAAGGATACCCCACCCCCCAAGGAAACAACAACAGATGATGTAATAGTGTTGTATTGTCGGGAGTTCTGTATGACATGAGGGGGGGCATATATTACGTATGTATGTCTAATACGTGTAACATGTAATGATATAAAAATTATGACAACACATACATTTTAACACCGAACATGTAACAAAACGGTCAAATAACAGTTGTCTGAGGTTGTAACATCCGGCCAATCGGAGAAACATACCTGGTCCGTCCCTGATCTTGTTAGACGAATCCTCGGGAACTGCTACAAAGAAGATTCATCCCAATAAATCAACAAATCTCGGGTTGGCTTTTCAGCAACTTTTATTACCGATGCTTCCCAGTTGGAAAGCTGCCGCTGATCCTGGACAAAAGCATTCTGCTCCCCTCTACTGGGAGTCATCACTATTTGACTCGATCCGCTCTTTCTCTCTCACTCCCGATCCTTAACTGATTTTATCCTCTCTCTTGCTTCCGATCTCTGACTTATCTGACCGTATCTTTTTCCAAAACTCTACCTAAAGTCAACATCACTTTAAAATGACCTCTATGTAAGAGTCGTCAGATCATTCTATTTTAAATTATTTTTTATGTTCTACATTCTTTAATTTAAAAAAACATCTGAACATAAGTAATTTTCTCTGTAAATATTTATTTTGCTATGATATTCTATTTTTACAAATATTACAACGATCATAACAATCATTAACTAACAATACCTTTGGTCTTGCCCTGCTATATCTAACATTAGTAGTAGAAGAAACTCAATATATGGTAGTTTTATAGTAATAATTTATTTCAACCACACATAGCTAACGAGTCACTGCTTATGAAGGCCCAAAGGCAACTCGAGGATAAACATTAATGAGTTTGTCAAGTAAACGAAGCAACAATACTTTGAGATTGGAGACGATGATTGAAAATGGGCAAAATTTGATTATTTAACAGGACAGCTCAACAAGAATTTATTAACATTAAATTTGAAAACGACTATGTTGTAGTCAGCTAGGAAGCAACCCTGTGGTATTGTGTTCCACAGACAGTTAGTTCTTGGAAAATAAACATTGCTTCAATCTAGGAAGCTTTCTCCTCCTCCTGACTGAAGACATAACAAATACTACACTTTGAAAAATTTATTTCTGAAAAATACAAACATAAATTAAGCACTAGACCATTCCAAAGTGTTGGGGGGTTTTCTATGGCCACCCTCCTCACTGTGCCTTATATATATCTATCATTTTCCTAGCTAGAATCTTCAATCACCATAATACTACATTCACTCCAGGAGTCGTCCTACTTAAGATTCTCAAATCGATTTTTGTTCCCCCCCCCTTCCCCGCAACAAATGAGGAATTGGACCTAATTCAATCCTGCTTGTCTGTTCGCTCAATAACCACTCCTTGGATTAAAAAGAAAATTTATACAAACATTAGTCATGGTGCAAGTAAATTTTATTTCCAGAACGATTTTTAAAGATAGCTCTGGTTGCTCTCTCAGAGGACATTATAGGAGTAAAATTGCCTCCAAATCGTTCATCCGTTCATTTGTTCGCACTTTTCTCAATAACTACGCCTTGGACTTTTTAAAATTTTGCACAAACATTAGTCATGGTGAAAGTAAATTTTTTACTCATATTGGGGGAACCCCGCATGCTCGGTTTATTATTATTTTTTTTTTTTATTATTCTAGCACAAAAGATCAGATAGAAATCTATATTGTATAATGGATATTACTAAATAGTATTTAAGTTAAGTTTGTTTTCAGGTAAAATGTGACCCCCCTCCCCCCCCCTCTCTACTCCCGCTACACTTTACTGCTTTTTGTGGTTTTGTACATTCCCCAGGACAACTGCTTATTTTTTGCATTGATTGAAATCGTAAACCTTTTTCAACTTCCTAACCTAAATAATATAACTTTGTATTTTGTTATGTGAGACACCTAATCAATAATCCGTTTCCGGTCCTGTAGCTTAATTTAAAAATAACAACAACAACAAACTGCTCAGTTATCACGGCTGCTGCTGCTGCTGCTTTTAGGCCCACTTTTAATATCACTTATTACAGATGGGGAAGGAGTGTGGGGGAGTAAAATATATAAACACCTCTATTGATCTGTATTGGCAGTTAGTGAAGTTGCTATGGCAATTGCCTTTATATATACATGTGTCCCCTATTTATAGGTTCAGGTCACTGATAGAGGAGAAAATAACGGTTTCCACTTAGGGTAAAAAACAATAATCCCACATAAAGAATAGATTTCCAAGGTTAGCGATAGCAGTGTGGTAGAAATGTATGTAAACAAAAAGAGTACATATAGCAAGATAATTTCTTCTATCTTCAAAGTTTATTAGTGCAGTGGACTTGACTGTTGATCACATTTGAATGTGGTCGACTGTTCCGATTTCGAGGCTGGGTGTAAATACACTTGCCATATCTAGCTACACAGATGAGTCATAAATGATGGAACAGCTGTTTCTGGATATATATATATATATATATATATATATATATATTCCTGCCCTCTGATGAGAAGGAGAGTATTTCTTCGAAACTACGGATTAAGGACTATCCACTTGTGCTTCCTTTTTAAAATTAAATATGTTTTTAACTCTTTTTCAAGATGTTTTTTAACATGTTTTATTAATCATTTGTTCATATATATATATATATATATATATATATATATATATATATATATATATATATATATATATATATATATATAATGAGACGATTCCAATATTTTTCCCCGATTCCAATGCAATTACCGATTCCGTACTAAATTCCTGATTCCGATTCTTTATAAATCTCTAAATATTTAAGTATAAAATTTCCGAATCTAATCTTATTGTTACACACCTACACCAAAATTTTATTACACGTTTTTCATGTGATCTACCCTTTAAACCAATGGTTCTCAACCATTTTTTAATCATGACTTTCTTTTCTTCTTAATGTATTTTGGTGATCCCTTATAGCTTATATTATTTTTCAGTAATGTAAAGAAAACCAAAGAACATATATCAACAGTCCATCTTAAAGGAAGACTGAACCGATATTAACGTTACATGTACCATGGGGGTCCACATGGACCCTGGTTGAGAACCATTGCTCTAAACAATCAACAAATGCACAAAGCCCCTGGCCGATTAGCAATAAAACTAATCTTTTCTCAAAGAGAGAAGGCAAAACTTTGGAGGATGGACCTCCTAGAACTGCACAGGATCAACAACATACCACAGTCAACAGAAAAAAAGCCATTTCAATAATTGCATAACCTTGATTAACTTTTGTGTTGACAGTACTGTAGAAGTAAACATTTGAGATAGTGATGGGAGCTCTCTTCACTACCACTAGTTAACATTGTCTATCAGTTCATTCTATTTTTGTGGAGTAGTTACTGGCTGTTATGCTGTACAGATGGGGACAGTATAGACCCATTATTTTCTTTTTCTAGAGTTGACCCGGTGAGCCAGAAAAAAGAAGGGAGCAAATAAAAAAAAAAAAAAAAAGGAAAAGTAGAAAGCAACAATCTGACCCCCATATTATGTTGTTAATAATTAAAATTGACTGCTGCTGAGTTCCGGGGTTTACAACTGGCGATGACATCATAAATAGGACATTTGTATTGTTTGTTTGCCCCCCCTCCCTCTCCATTCTTGGTTTGGCTAGGATTAAAATCGAGGCAAAATAGTAAAGAAAAAAAAAATGTAACAAGAGAAAAGAAAAAACAATTCACAATGTCTCATTATTAACACATTAACAATTTATTTTTTTTAGTAAAAGAAAAAAAAATACCTGTTTACTTGACTTCCCTTTGGAAAAAATTATATACAAGGTTTGTTTTTAACATAGGAAACATCCAGATCCTCAAAAGATAACAATTGATTGAGACAAAATAAAAAAAAGTGTAGAAGGATTCATTCTTTGCTGACTGAGGACAGAACAGATACTCCATTTTGATCCTAGACTGGATAGTTAATAGTTTTAAGCAGCTGTGAATATGATATTGATTGGGACTATGTTGAGAATGCTTACATGGTGGAGACAACATTTTTTCTAAATTTTAGATATTACACATCTGGGGAAACGCCGGTCAAAAAAATACCGTCTCTAGCGGTGTTTGTTTTGTGTTCCTTAAGTTTTAACTGAACGCACAAGCACACACACATGCACACACATTTTCCCTTTCTATAAA
This sequence comes from Euprymna scolopes, assembly GCF_053919585.1. Taxonomy (NCBI): domain Eukaryota; kingdom Metazoa; phylum Mollusca; class Cephalopoda; order Sepiida; family Sepiolidae; genus Euprymna; species Euprymna scolopes. Next base: position 98,260,128 of record NC_136493.1, read on the forward strand.
AAAAGATCTTCTTGTGTCCATATGAGAGGCTTTGTTTATCAATTAGTCTTGCCAAGCTTTAGTGGGAAAGAGGATTCACTATGAACAAAACCTTACCCAGTTGACTCTCAAATAATAATTTTTTAAAAAAAATTTTAGAGCTTGCACATCCAAGGCTACTTCTGTCAAAAGAAATACCAACTTTGTGGAAAGATGTTTTGTATTTTTCAAGTTTCAACTGGACTTAGATAAACACATTGCACTTAAAGGGATGGTCAGAAGCTTAAAAAGATCTCTTGGTTGGAATATCTGAGGTAGCGGATGAATGTTTGGCATTCAGTAGGATGCCCTATCCTCAGCTTGAAAAAACTGATAAGAAAATTGAATAACAAAACAAAAACGTTCGCTTTTTATATAGAGAGACATTTTTCATCAGTTGGGTTAGGGTTGAAATAGTATTTTCATTGCTACTTCATAAACTATCAGTTATTTTTTTTTTTTTTTTGTTACTATTACTTTTTTTTTTTTACATAGGCTTCACCACTTATCAAGGCCCAGAGACCACTCAAGAATAAGGTTTAAGAGTGTACAGTAGTCAATTGGACAATATAATAATCGTTAGTAATGGAAATTCGGTAAATTTATTAACAAGTGGAACGGCTCATCAAGAACTTGTTTACATTGGACTTGAAGACAACCATATTGTAATCAGCTGGAAAGCAGGAAAACGGAAGACAATTCCACAGGCGTGCAGTTCCAGGAAAGAAGCTTTGTTCATGGAATCTATGTTTAGGTTTAGGCACAGATAAAGAGTGGGGGGAATTATTGATAGTGTTTTCAGCTAGACGGGTGTTTCTTGTGAAATTTTGGCGAGGGAGGTACCATAGATTGAAGCTCAGTCGAACACTTTCCATGAAAATAACGATAAAGCAGAGACAAACTCGCAACATCTCTTCTGTGAGATAGAGGTTGCAGCGAAGAAAAAAGACATCTCCTACGAGGCTACAAAGTCTATTTTGAACTCTATCAAGGCAGGACAAGTCCTTTCTAGCAGCTCCTGCCCAAATATGGCAACAGTATTCCATCCTTGGACGTATCTGGCTCTTATATAGATAGAGAATTGCATCAGCAGTGAGATATCTACTGGATTGGCAACAGATTTGATGTACGTGTTCCATTTAAGATCAGGAGTAAAGATCAAGCTCAGAAGCTTGTCAAAACTTGAGGCCTCCCTAAGACGAGAGGCAATCATTTCAATTGATGCCAGATTGGGATCAGAACGCTGATGATGTAAAGAGAGAAGCTTGGTTTTAGATGCATGAAAAGTAACCAGCCATTCCTTTCCTCATTGTACCACGTGGTGTTTATTTTTATTTCCTTTTAAAATTAAATATAATTGCTTGTATTTTTTTTTTTTAGTTTTTTTTTAGTTAATAATAAACTTTAATAAAAAATTAATATTCTTATAAATTCATTATTTTTAATTGAAAAATATATTTTTCATTGTTTCACATTTATAATTACTAATTTGAGTTTTTATGTTTCTTTTTTTATTTCATTTTTAAAATTAAATAAAACTACTTAAATTAAAAAAATTCAAATATAAAACATTTTCTTTAAAAACTAAATCATAAAGTTTTTTCATTTTTAAATTAAAAAATACATTATTTATTTATTAATTCTTTTATTTCCCTTTGTTATATTAATTTAATGTTGTATATGTTTTTTATTTTATTTTAAAATTAAATAATCTTTTTTATCATTTTATATAAATTTAATATTGTATATGTTTGTTTTTATTTTATTTTAAAATTAAATCTTTGTTATCATTTTATATAAATTTAATGTTGTATATGTTTGTTTTTATTTTATTTTAAAATTAAATAATCTTTATCATTTTATATAAATTTAATGTTGTATATGTTTGTTTTTATTTTATTTTAAAATTAAATAATCTTTGTTATCATTTTATATAAATTTAATGTTGTATATGTTTATGTTTTATTTTATTTTAAAATTAAATAATCTTTTAGTTGAATTAAAAAAAATAATTTTGAATAAAAGTTTTTTCTATATTATTTTCTTATTGGAATCCTTTGAGATGAGTAATTTGTATATTTATTTATTTGTTTATTTATTTGTTTATTTGTTTATTTATTTATTTATTTATTTATTTTTTTATTTATTTATTTTTTTATTTATTTATGGTTGTTGTTTCACATCTTGTCATCCTTTTAATGAATTCTTTTCAAATTTTTAATTAAATACAAACTTTTACGTAGAAAAATATGAAAAAATAATTTTTAAATTAAAACATCTATATAAAAGATGCGCTTGCATTTATATAACAGGCTTTGTTCATCAGTTAGACTATGAATTTTTAGTTTTAAATTTTCGTTGGTTCAGCAGACTTCAGCTACCATTACTTTTATTTATTTGAGATTGTTTAAGCTTACTTTCATTTTATTTTAAAATTGAATAAAATCAAATTAAAAACATTTCAATTAAAAACAGTTAAAAAATTTTTTTAATTAATTTTTGAAAATAAAAATAAAATATTTTTTAAATTAACATTTAAAACAATTATTTTTGTTAACATTAATTTGAGGTTATGTTTAGTTTTTATTTTAAAATTAGATAAAATTACTTTAAAATTTTTAAGTAAAAAACATTGGAAAACTTTTTTTTAATTAATTTCTAAAAATATTAAAAAAAATTTTCTTTAATTTTAAATTAAAAAATATATTTTTTTAAATATTTTTATTACCATTACCGTTATTAATTTAAGGTTGTTTATGTTTATTTTTTTTTTTAAATTAAATAAAATTACTTAAAAAAAAAATTTATTAAAAAACATTTTGATTAATTTTTTAATTTTTTTTTTAAATTTTTAAAATAAATACGATTCCTTTTCTTCAAAAGTAAAAATATCTAATTTTTTTTTTTTTCAATTTTTAAATTAAATATGTTTTATTTATTCTTTTTATTTTCAGGGGCTGGTGCTTTTCAGAAGAAGCTGAGAAGGCATTTAGCCATTCAGACAATAAAAAAAGCCGAAACAAAAACAAAAACATATATTGAATCTGAAAAACCAAAAATTGGGAGAAACTAAAACAGGATACAAGAAAATGTTGCCCAGAAAAGACAAGGATCCAACCTGAAAATAATTAACGAATTCCGAACGACAACCTCTTCATTGCATTTAGTTATTTATTTTTAAAAAATATTTTGAGTGGGGGGGCTTAAATCAAGGAAATATTAAAAAAAAAAAAAACATAAAAACTAAATAAAATTTCTAATGGTGGTTTTGTGGCTACGCAAGCAATCTCGTATTATTTCATTTCTGTTTTTATGACCTCCCATTCCCTTGCTGACCCCCAAAAGATATATATATATATATATATATATATATACACACATATATATATATATATATAGTTGATATCTTCCTCTTATTCCTTTTTATTTAAACATTTTTTTTTTTTTTTTTTTTTTGCTTTTTATTTATGATTTTATATAATCTTCCGATACATCTCACACACGGAGCCTTATTTCCACAACCACCACCTTCTACCCTCCTGTCGGTTGGAAATTGTTCTTTGGATCAAAGTTTCCCACGGTCGGTCATATGAAACGCAAAGACGAACGCAGACCTCTTCTGCTGACATTTTCGGACAACCACCGGAAGATGCTACAGGAAATCCGTGATAATTTGAGTCACCTTCAACGAAATCGGAATGAGTTGACGCAGAGCACTCCGGATTTACTGGACAAGAGTGGCAACGTGAAAACCACCCGGACGGATTACCATCAGAAAGCGTTGGCGGAGATTCGCAAGAGTCTCAAGCCGTATGCCAACAGCGATGCTGCCACCGTTGTTGTTCACTACGGTGTCGATGTGGATAATTCTTACGCTCAGGGCAACAAGCAGGTGCAAACGACACATATTTCTGTCGGCTATGATGAGGTAAGCGAATTAAAAAAAAATTTTTTTTTATTTTTTAATGTTTCTTGTTATTTGGGGGTTTTCATGGGCTTCATTGGAAAATGAAACAGCAATTGCTTTCTTCTGAGAGAATCGAGGCATTTGCTTGATTTTAGAAAAAAAAATTGAGGACGGTGAGTTTAAAGAAAATTTTTTTATATTATTTCACGAAATTAATTCACAAATTCAAGGTAATTTGTTCTAGCTTTCCAAAGTTAAAAATACAATTATAATAAGCTAAAAAATACAATTATAATAAGCTAAAAAATACAATTATAATAAGCTAAAAAATACAATTATAATAAGCTAAATATAAAAAAAATCTTTTTTAAAAACAATTCGATGCTAAGAGATTATTTTTTTCAATAAATAAAATCGATATAAATCAAATATTTTGGTTGACTCCGATCTTCCTCTGATTTTTTTTTTTTTCTTCATTATTGAATTATATCAACGAATACCGGTGATAGCCAATCTCTTCTGGTGTTAATGTCAAAATTTTGCATAGAAGGCATGCTGGTGACATGTTTAATAGTAACAGAGCCAATATTTCTACATTGAAAAACATCATAGAATTAAAAGTATGAGAAATCATTTTTAAAACCAAATTCAACGCTAAAAGATTTTTTTTTTTCGTACAATAAACAAAATCAATATAAATAAAAAATTTCAGTGAACTCTGGATTCAATATTTGTACATTGAAAAATACCTTAGAATTGAAAATCTTTTTTTAAAACTAAATTTGATTAAAAAAAAAACATTCATTTATAATTTTTTTCAATGAGTTATAGACATTGTTTTTATGTTTTTATTTTTTCTTCATTATTAACCAGTGAATGCCTGTGATTGCCAATCTCTCCTGGTGTCAAATGGGGAAGAGCTATTAATGTCTAGATTTTATGTAGAAAACACGCATGTATGGATAACAGATCCAATATTTCTACATGGAAAAGCATCTTCGAATTGAAAATCGTTTTTAGAACTAAATTTGATGCAAAAACATTTATTATTTTTTTTCAATAAATAAAATCAATATAAATGAAATATTTCGGTCAAATCTGACTCTCCTCCTTGAATTATAGAGATTGTTTTTTTTTCTTTTTTAAATTAAAATTTTTTTTTTCCATTGTCGAGCTGTAATGATGAATTCTGAGGATAGCCAATCTCTCCTGGCAGCATCAAATGGAGATGGTTATGTATAAAATTTGGTGACGTGTGTCAATATAGCAGATTCAATGTTTCTACATTACTTAGAATTAAAAATAATAAGCTAAATATTTTCGTAAGAGGATGGGAGTGGTGAGAGGATGATTCTACTTACAACTCTTACAATTTGATGGTCAAATTGACCAGGAATTGAAAAAAAAACAATTTTTTTTTTTTATCTTCTTTCAAATGCTGTGTGAAAAGAAGATTGCGATTATTTTATCGATTGATATTTTGGCTACATTTTGTTTTAAGAAAAGTTTATGATGTCATGAGACGTTATTCTTTGTAATTATAGAAAATCTTTCAAATGATCAGAAAACTCTGTTTGTGTAAGAAGCGATTCTAATGAAATAATTGCCTGAAATCTTTTAGATTCCAAATTTGATGTCTGCTACTGGCCTACCTATCAGCGCGTCAGGGTTATGACCACTATTATTATTTTATTATTGACCACAATTTATTGTAAACCAATAGGCCATTTTTTTTCAATATTAAATGACATACAGATTCACATACCATAAAATATATTAACTAAATTATTCATACATGTTTTCAGCATTTGGCAAAACCAAAATTTTTTTTTTATTTGTAAATCATGAAAAAAAATCATATATTTGATTTTGTTCATCGCTTTTCCAAAGAAGCAAAGTTGCTCAAAATTCATTGAAGTAAATAGCACCACCAAGTACATCTTCTATATTTCTACATATATAAAGTTATATATAGGCAGCCTTTTTCTTTTAAGCTGTGACATAATCCTTAAATTGGATTATGTATTTAAATAAAAATTTAAATATTTAATTTTAGGCTGGCAAGAGATGTCGTTTTTTTTTTTTTTTTTTTTTTTTTATATTTTGTCGCCGAGACAAAATAAGCATGATTTCCAAAAGAGAAGCTAAACAATAGTAGTTGTTTTGAACTGAGCGAAATTCTACTAATGTACTCCTTTAAAACTTGCAGAGACATTACCGGCTAGAGATTTCGTCAAGTCTATTTTTAGATTGGATTGTGAAGCAGAGAGGAAGAGGGGGGACCGGAAGTGGTATCGCTTCCCCTTTCCTTTTCTAACTGGACACTAGCGGAAATCGCTCTTTACGGTTTGGGTCGCCAACCTGTTAAGAGGTCACTCTCCTCGTGAGAGGAGGGGGGATGATTTCTTCCCCTCCTGCAAAAAGGAGATACGGATACACGACACGTGGATGACGCGACTCTCTTCTCCAGTCACGCGATAGGATGCAACTAATTTACTTTCTCACAAAAGAGATGATAACTTTTTCCCCATCATGCGAAGGATGTACTGAATGAGGACGATGTGATCCTTATCCCTCACAAAAGAGGCAGATATATAAAGCGCGAGCAAGAAAAGAGAACACATGAATTTGCTATTTCAAACTTTTTCTCCACTGAAGGAAATATCTTGGATTAACTGCGTCGTTGACGAGTTGTGAAACACACCAGCAAAAGAAACAAAAAAAAAGGGAAAATAAGAGACCTGTAAGTGCAAAGACTTTGATTCCTCCCCACCCCCAAGATTTTCGCTCATTTCAATACGCGTAGATATACTTCAGATTCCATAACTTTGAATACATGTCTTTCATTAAACTCTTCCTTTTTTTTTTATCTTAAATAAATATATTTTTGTATCATTTGGAAAAGTGTCTTATCTTGTTGTTTCATCGCATTTTTATTGTGTTCGTCCTTGTCTCTATCCACTTGTTTTATTTTTTTTTTGCTGTATCACATATGCGATAAAGAGAAAAATACTTGGGTTTTTGCTTTCCCGTAAATTCTCTTATACCCCCCCTTCCTTTTGGCAACGTGTGTCAAAGGTAAACGATATTTGTTTTATCATTAAGTTTCCGTTCATACCCCTTATATCGCATATATAACAAAGCATCTAGACGGATTTGAAAGTACTTAGCCCTACAACAACTATGGTAACTACATCAGCCAGTTCTTTCCAGAAGAAAAGAAATTGATGCAGATGTTAAGGAGCCAAAAAAAATGAGTAAACACAAGATGTCTATTTTATTCAATGATATATATATATAATTATAAAACTTAAATGACCCTGTAATAGGTGTTGTAACCCCACATCCAGTTTATGACTTCCGGTTGTGCATGTATACATAAACATAAACCCATAGCAGCGTAAACAAATAAACACAAATTGCTGGACCGGTTTCGTTCGAAAAAACGGATGTCCTTAGAAAAGCGAATCTCTTAAATTTATTGAATAAAAAGCTTCAAGATATGGGAAGCAAACGCAAAACGTGATGAAAATACGTATAATCATCGATCTGTATTTTACTAAATAATAAACACGACAATTAAAACGTGTTGTTTTACTGTGTATGTTTTCAGTGTCCCAATTTTTTTCCGTGTTTAAAATATCCAAATAAACAATTGTTAATACTTTCTGCTTTTTTTTACATTGTTCATTTCCGTATTACGTTTAAGTTATTTTAAGCAATTTTCTTACAAATAAATCTACTTTAACCTGTTGACAACCATAAGAGCATTTTACAATGGCGGTTTACCCACCGCCTTCCTCTTTTTTTAATTTATTCTCCATTTTTTAATACACCTTTCTTCAAAACATTCATACATTTTCTTCTACACTACAAACATAAATAAATAATCCTGAAAATATGTTGCATTACAAATAAATAATCAACACGACAATAAACCGTATTGTTTTACTGTGTATGTTTTCAGCGTCCCAATTGTTTTTTTTTTGTTTTTCTTTTTGCGTTTAAATTAAGATATATCAAAATTTGAATTTAACTGTAAATGTTATGGTATCTGTTCAGTGCACATTTACGTATCAGTATGGCAAACCACTTATAATTCAATGGCTGTTGGGTTTTTTTTTTTTCAAAAATAAACAATTATAAACAGAACGACTCATACAAATCTGTCTATATTCTTTTTTTCATTTTAATATACTTTCATAGAAATGTTTGTTATGTCACAAAAAACTATTCTCTTTACATCACAAGTGCCACGCTCATACATTAATTCCATAGCTAATATAACATACTGACCCAATGGGTCACGGGTAGTTTAGTATATATATATAAATGATGGGAGGATTCCAATGCAATATATATATGTATATATATAACTACTTCATTTACCCACATAAAATTAATATACGAAAGTATAAATTTATGCGTAACTTTAAGTATTTACTTCAAAAGTGCTCAATACTTAGGTAGAGCTAGTTAGTTAGTTATAAAATATATATGGCGATTAAGCTACACTGAATATCTGAATATTCCGCGTTTCATCCACTCTAGGACTCTTCAGGCTGAAGAGTCCGAAAGTGGATGAAACACGGAATATTCAGTGTAGCTTAATCGCCATATATATTTTATAATTAACTATATATATATATATATATACTAGCTGTACCCTGCCACGCGTTGCTGTGGCTCAAAATTGGCGCAATGGAAAAAGTTCCAAAATGAGAAAAGGCATGCTTCTTATAGGTTTGAATTTCCATTTTGCATGGGTACACAGTTTTTGTTGTTCCATTTTCCTAGCTGATATAGAGATTTTCCGGTTTGGTGACTCTTGAATATGTAACGTAAATTGTCCATGTGAAAAAACAGTCAGTGTGTAACTGTAAGGCCCACAATTGTAAAGATTGTTCCCTGTGCTTTGTTGATGGTTATTGCAAATGACAATAAAATTGGAAAGTGCAATTTGCTAAAGTGTAATGATGTATCCGGTGGAATCATAGGAATGCATGGAATGAAGATATATTCATCTGTGAAAGGTCCTGTTAAGATTGTTGTTTCTATGATATTGTTTAATTTTTTTTTTACTGCAAGCTATGTGCCATTGCAAAGCTTGGATTGGTTTATATTTCACAACATGATAATTAGTACACCAAATTTCAGTTGCAATACATGCGGTGGCATCCCTGGCAAATATAACTGTTGGATAATTAACCACTTTATCTGCTTTCACAACAGTGTCGATGGATTTGTATTTGACTACCTCACTTGAAATTTTACATTTAATTATAGCGTTAAGTTCATGGCCATCTTTGTATTGACCTGCAAGAATAGCTCATTCACTCAGTCAAGTGGAATTCTTATAATTTGAATATCTGCAAAAAGCTTTTAAACTAACTATTCTTTTGATGAAATAAAATTACAGAAATTACAGAAGTTAAAAGTCAAAGAATTTGCCTTTAACTCTGATCAGCTGGCACTTTTTCGTACCCAATTTCCCACAAGTGATGCAAAAGTTTTTGTGCGAATCAAACAGTCTGCAACTGGACATGCATATTTTGAGTTAAGTTTAATGTCTTCACATGGAACAAAAAAGTAGAGTATTTGAGACAAGCATTTATTTCATCTGCTGGTGTTGATTGAAGAATAACAGGTAACATTTGTCTGAAATCTCCTGCAAGCAATATTACTGCATTCCCAAATGGTCTGACATTGCCACGCAAATCTTGCAAGGATCGACCAAGAGCCTCAAGTGATTTTTTGCATACCATTGTGCATTCATCCTAAACAATAAGTTTGCATTTTTGCAATATTTTTCCCCATATTGGATGTTTTGGAGATGTCGAACATGAGATTTTTGAAAAATTGAATGTTTTAAAGTAGAATAAATAATTCTTCTACTTGGCAGCAAGGTCGCAGGTATTCCTCATGCAGCAAGGGCTAAGGCTATGTCATTTTGTTACCAAATGGCTGCCAAAATCAATTTAATTAGAAAGGTTTTACCAGTTACTTCTGGTGCTGTTCAAGGTAGCAGTAATTTCCAAATAACTTCCATTCTCACAGTCAGTAAATTAGGTGACTAAAATAGGATTTATCCATGTTTTGACAATGCCTTATTCACTGTAATTAATTTAGGAGACTAAAATAGGATGAGGGATTAGAGATGGACAGATAGAGGAAGATATATAGATAGAAAAGAGACAGTGAGAGGAAAATAGAGAAGGAGATAGAGAGATAAAGGGATTGATAGATAAACAGAGAGAGGGGGAGAGTTAGAAACGGAGAGGGATGAAACAGAGGAAAGGAGAGAGATAGAGGGAGTTAGAGAGAGAAAGGAGCTCAAAGAGAGATGGAGAGGGTGATATAGAGAGAAAGATAGATTGAGAGAGGGAAAGGGAGAGATGGATAGAGAGAGATATTGAGAGAGGGGGAGAGAAACAGAAGGTGAACTACACTTCACCGTTTGTTTCCTCATTCAGTAGAGAAGAAATCTTTCGAGACTGAGGCAATTTTAATGTTTTGTTATTATCCAGAGTACCCCTTTTTTTTTGGGGGGGGGGGGCTAGATTTTCCTCGCATTAGAAACCGACCGGGTTATCTGTACTTTCACTTAACAAATTAATAAAAGAAAAGCATATTGTAAAATTTGAATTTAACAGGAAAATACTATTTTTAAAAATAGCACGGTAACATAAGTGCATAAGTGCTACTTTAGGTACTCCTTGGGCGTTAAGTTCCATGGCGACCAGCATAATTATTTAATGGTCGCTCCCTTAGCCCCCCCCCCAGTTAAGGCTAATGCATGCGCACATAGCATTTTTTTTATTTACTGACGTTGGCTTAGTAACTAAACGATTTATTGATAATTTCGTAACCCTTAAACGCATGCCGGAAGATTTAAATTGGTTCATTATTGTTGTAATGAAAAAAAAAAAGGTTCATTCAACATAAAACCAAAAACACATATTAATGATAAATGATTTATTATTCTATTCATTGAAATTTACTAATTTTTAAATAAAAAAGTAAAAAAAAAAAGTTAATAAAAAAAAATAGTCGCTTATGTGCGCATAAACAACTTGTTTTTTTGTTTTTTGTTTTAGATTAGGTCCACCTTATAATCACCCCCCCCAACCTCCTCATCTTAAGAACAGCTTCCGGAATAAACACTTTTGGAGGGGGGGGCTATTTGCAAAATTTAACTGATATTTGTTGTCAGCATACCCACCCGAAAATATTATTAAAAAAAAAAGGAGGGGTTCAGTGCCCGTGGCAGAGAAGTAGATTTATTTATCAATAAAAGTTGCGGAGAAGTAAATTTATTTATCAATAAAAGTCGTCATTTAAAAAAGAAAATTGTGGAGGTGGACCTAAATGTTTTGTTTTCGCACTATTCAACGATTTGTTCATCCGCGCATGTAAATTAAAAAATATTTGTAAAAGTGAGAAGTTATCAGTAAATGATTTAGTTTTTTTTTTTAAATTTATTTATTCATTTTTTTTTTATATTAGGTCCACCTCCACAAATGTTAAGAACGGCTTTCAGAATAAACACCCTCAACCTATCCATGTTAACAACGGATTTCGGAATAAACACCATTGGGTGGGGGATATTTAAAAAAAAAAAGTCGATAAAAGTCATCATTTAAAAAGAAATTTAAAATCAAATGTTTGTAAAAGTGAGAAATTATTAATAAATGTTTAGTAACATTTTTCGGTGCTAATGCAGAGAGTGATCCGCACTATTTTTTAAATCGTTTTTTTTTTTTTTTTAATCAATTGCAAGGTTAAAGTACAGAATAGGTACAAAACACCCTCCCCTCCCCATGTTAAGAATGGCTTTTTAAATAATAACGTTATTATTTCAGCATGGATCACTCTCTGCATGAGTACCCATTTTTCTTTTAATATTCATAAAAAGTAAACTTTTTTCAAAATAAATAAATAAAGGTTTGTAAATGTGAGAAATAATCGTTTAGTTACAGCAACGTCAGTAAATAAAATATGTTACGTGCGGGGTGAGGTGGGAGACTAAGGGAGCAACTATTATTTTTTCTACTGGTCGCCATGGAACTCAACGCCCAATGAGTACCAAAATGTAATTTTTTTTGTCAAATAAATAAATTTCAAGCAATTTTTGCAATAAATAATAGATAGCAACTTCGTTAATTTTACGACTCGCCCCAGCATATTATAAACACCCTTACTTCCCCATGTTAAGAACGGCTTTCGAGGTTTATGGAAGGGCGTTTTTTTTTGTTTTTTTTTAACATGGGGGGGGGTTAGGGTGTTTATAATACGTTGAGGCATGTCGTAACAATGAAACAGTTTAGAAAAAGTTAAAACCAACTTTTTTATGTAAACAATGCCGTGAAAATAAACTAAACAATTAAAACGTAATGTTTCATGAGTGAAAAGCCTTAACATAAATAAAATTAAAAAAATTGGTAAGTACATAAATGAATTTAAATTTTTAATATATGGAATTATTATTTTTTTTGTGTGTGCTAATGCAGAGAGTGATCCGCGATATTTTTTTTAAATCGTTTTCCACGTTTAATTAAAGTTTTATGTTTTTATTCAATTGTAAGGTTAAAGTACAGAATAGGTACAAAACACCCTCCCTTCCCCATGTTAAGAATGGCTTTTTAAATAATAACATTATTATATTCAGCACGGATCACTCTCTGCATGAGTAATTTTTTTTTTTTTTTTTTTTTTACTTATCGAGTTAACAGAAAATGAAATCTTTCGTCAATTCGTGGCTGTGAAATGAATCGAACCGGAAGTTCAGTTTTATCAACAGAACAGATTCACAGTAACGGTTAAAAAAATATATTTATTTTATTTAATATTTTAATAATTCGTGAGGTAAAAAAACATACCTCGACTCTAGAGATGGGTTGTCTGAAAATTTCAAATAAATTGGTAACGTAGAAATATGGTTTTATTCGTTTAGAACGAACTAACTTTACATTTTTATATATATAGATATATATATAAAAAAAATGATGGGAGGATTCCAATGCAATTACTGATTCTGTTCTAAATTTCTGATTCCAATTTTCTTAAATTTTTAAACATCTAGTTATATATTTTTTTTAATTCTTAGATTAATCCCATGTAATGTGTACATATAATTTCACAAAAGTAAAAATACTCTTGAGGGCGGAGTTATATTACTGGAGTAGATTAAAAAATTTTTTCCTCCAATCTTTTCCACATAATTGATTGAAATAGTGATTTGATAAATTCATTGTGAACTTCTCATCGGTATCTTTCACGTGTGGGTTTTTCGTATTTATCAACTTGTGCTTTTATCTGCCCCATTTTTATTTGTGCCATTCTTACCGGTTCCACTTTTACCTAAAGTCGTTATTATGAATATATATATATATATATATATATATATATATATATATATATATATATATATATATAAAGAGGGAGAAAGAATAAAAAGGAACAAACCGAGTTATGTGTCCATCAACGTTTCATCTTTATTTAGAAACTTCCTCTGGTGAATCAATACCGGTGTTCATCCAGAGGAAGTCTCGAAATAAAAACAAAACATTGATGAACACATAACTCGGTTTATTCCTTTTTATTTTTTTTATTTCGTTGGAATACTATTTCCATTATTCTCATATATTAAATCCCCGAAACAGTGTTTCATGGTAAACAACTGATGATCCCTTAAAAAATAAATTATTACATTAGTATTATAGTGAATTCGAGAGAGCAAGTTGATACAGTGATTGCAGGTGATTGAATGACTTACTGACTAAATAGTTTTCTAATGAATGATAAAAAATGTTTTTATTTTTATTTTTTTTTTGTATAGTTTTAAAGGTTAAAAACTTCCAAGACAATATATATATATATATATATTTATACAAGGTGCCTTAAATAAGTTTCCAGACTTTTATCGTATGCCCACTTTTATTGATAGTACACACATGAAACTCTAATCTCCTTCGAAGTAATCTCCTCCGATTGCAATGCACTTGTACCGTTCCCACAACTTCTGGAAGGCCCCATAGAAGTCCTCGTATGAGCATGCCAATGACTCTCATCACAGCTTCTTTCATCTCCTCAATTGTCTCCTAATGACAGTCTCTAAGGTTTTTCTTGAGCGTAGGGAATAACCAAGTCACGGGAAGCAAGGTCTGAACTATAGGGAGGGTGAGGAACTATTTTGATGTCCATCTTCATCATGACAATTTTTTTTTCTTTTTTTTTCTGAGTACTCTTGGGACAAACTGCACAAATCTTCTGCATCTTCGGTTCCTCGTACTGACATTAAACTGTGTACGCATTGTCTCTATAAACACACAAGGGTCCTTATCCATGAAATTCTTTATTTGGTCAATCAACTTAGATATTAGTTTTAGTAGCCATTATATCTTGTCTAATCTTCATGAGGAGATATAAAAAGTGGCCACCTTGTTAGGAGTAGAGGCAGCGGCACAGATTCGAGAACTTCTACTCCATGTAAATGGGTAAAAAAAAAAAAAAAAAAAAAAATTGTAAAAAAGGAAAACGGACCCATCTGTAGGTCTTGTGTCCCTTGATGCCTTATGGTGACTTAGCCAATCTTCTACTTCAGCTAGATGGAATATGAGAGAGATCCAATCTGATCAATCAGCTGGTCAAGTCAAGCGCTAGTATTTGTAAGTTCATTACGCGTTATTCATTTTGATTCCTGAAAAAGAAAATCAAAATCTTTTTTCTCCTTTGTTTTATTTTCAAATAAATACTAGTACGTGGCGACTGAGGATCAGTTATGCTAGGAATAAAGAAGGTTACTAATAACAAAGAGTGATTTTTTTTTTTTTTTTAAGAGTCACTTTTTTAGGAATAATATTTTAAGGAGTTATTTTTTTAAAGAGTCACTTTTTAAGGAGTAATTGTCTTTATAGAATCTTTTTTTTTAAAAGTCATTTTTTTCTCAGGGAAATGTTTTTTGGGAGAATTTTATTTATTTATTTTTTTTTTAGATTGATGTCCTTACTCTCTCTGTAAAATTCCCTTCTAAGAGTAATGCTCCATGAAAGTAATGCTTTCCTAAGATTAATGTTCCCATTTTTACTGTGAAATTTCCTCCCACAAATAGAGTATTCTGGGAACAGTATATTCCATAATATAGGGCATAATCACATTGATGCACCAATTTTTGCCAGATCGCTAAAGTTAAGCAACAATGAGCCTGGCCAGTACCGTATACGTGACCATTTGGGAATACTAGGCGATGTATGTTTTCTCTGCTTATTTTAGCATTGTTTCCAATCATCCTAAATTTCTATATGCAACTGGAATTAAAACAATACCGATTCAGGAGAGGTATGGTTGGAGATTGCACAATTTCTGCCACAAAAATGTCATGCGCCAGCACCCTTCAGTGGGTATCCATAATCTGTCAAAACTGAATGGGGCCTATATTCTAGGAATATAGCATAGTTTTCCTACCTATAGAATTATGTTTTAAAGTTGTTGGTGTTTCAACTTATTTTAAAGTGTTTAAGTTTGAAACGCAAGTAGTGCTGGCTGAACGCTTAAGTTAAAACGAAAACAAAGATGGTGACAGGAGGTAGTAATCCACCAAATAAACATCCTTGTGACATTTATTGGGTGGATTTCTGTCGGTATTTTATTTTATTTTTGGGTTTTGAGCGATTTTCGGAATTCCAAAGATGAGAGCCTCATGTCGCCATCTTTGTTTTCGTTTTAACTTTACCGCTCAGCACTATTTACATTTCAAACGTAATAAACACTTTAAAATAAGTTAAAACACCAAAAACTTATCCAGGTAGATAAAAGAGTAACTTATCTTGCCTTAGGTAACATTTATTTGTTATATATTTGTCATTTGACCACGTTTTTGGTCTGTTGTCTATTATAAAACAATAGCCAACAATTTTATTCAGCATTAAATAATCCTTGACGGTTTATAATGCTGTAAAATAAACCAAAGGAAATGTCTTTTTTTTTTTTTTTTTTTTGTATAATTCAAACTAGAAATTAATTTTAATGTAATTTTCTCGTTTGAATCAAAAGGGAAAAAGTAATTTATTATTTTAAAGCCAATGAAATTTTAATAAAGACAATTTATTTATGTTTATCTTATTTAAAAAAAACTCAATTTTGGATTCTTAAGATGACGCCTGGAGTGAATGTGGTGTTGTGAGTGAAGATTCTAGCTAAGAAAATTATAAACATATATAAGATACAGTGACAAGGATGACCATATACCTGCCCCCACACTTCGCCAAACACTTTTGAATGGCCTCGTGCCTAATTTATTTTTGTATTTTTCAGAAATAAATACATTACTAAATCACGCACCTGTTGTGTCTTTGAACTTTAGTTTCGATAAATCCGTGTATTCTTAATGATAAATTTTACATTTTACTTGACTCTTTAAATTTATTTTTTTTTTTAAAGAAAGAAGGAAAAAAACAAAGCGACCCCCCCCCCCCAAAACAGTGTATTTTACTACGCGTTATTGTGGCCGTGAATACGATTTCATTGTCTTGGAATCTCGCCTCACATCTGTGCGAATTGAACTGTCTTTGGGTCGATAGGTGCAAGTTGTGGCACGTACTCGTGTACTTGTCTACACCTTATTAAAAAACAAAAACAAAAAACAAAACAAAAAAGACAAAGTCCCTTCCCCCTCCCCCTACCCGTTGTCTTCTTAGTTTCTTAAGGTCAGTCGTTGTAAGCCTCACGTATGTGTGTGCGCGAAATTCGATTTCGATATAAACGCTATTGTACGTCCAACCACACATGCCATCATCTGAGATTTCTCTCTGCCAACAACCTTTAGTGTTCCCTGCAATCTGAATAACAACACGTTTCCCCAGATTTCCAGTACTCACCACCTCTTTCAATAACCTTTGCAATTGCAATAGCTATTTACCATTATTGTTATTATTGTTGTTGTTGTTAGCACATGTTATCAAAAATCTCATTGAATACAGCCTGTGGTGTTCCCTGGAAGGTGAGTGACAAGTCTCTCCAATTTTCCAGTACTCTCCACCTCTTTCGATACCCTTTGCAAATAAATTTGCATTATCGCAACAGCTGCTTGCCATTGATTTCTTGTTGGCCGTGGCCATTGGTCTTTACTGGAATTTGAGTGACAATAAGCCTCCCCAAGATCCCAATTCTCTTTGCACTTTATTATTATTATTATTATTATTATTATTATTATTATTATTATTATTACGGGGTGGAACGATAAATTTGTCGCCCTAAAGAAAACAACACCACAGCTTTATTTTAAAACTTTTATTGAAAAAAATCAATTCAGGTAACTTGATTATGTAGCAGAGCTAACATCTATTTAATGTAGCTGCCTTCAGCCTCAATCACCGCCTCGATATGGGTCCGAAATTGGGAACATGCTTTTTTCACAAGCACTGGCAGAAGCTTGGCAAATACTCGGTGGATGGTGGTGATCCGGTTTACTTTGGTGTTGTGGGAGGTTATGTTGGTGATGTTCTCAACGTATGACCAAACGAAGTAGTTCAGTTGGTTCAGGTCGAGAGAGGAGGAACAGGTCAGTGAGAGAAGGGTATAAAGTCATAGTATTCCTTCTGAAACCAAGCTTGGGTCTCTTTGAACTTGTGGGTTGGCGCTGTCCTGCTGCAATACCCAAGATCTGCCAGTGGTCACCTGATTTGCACCGGGGGATCACACACTATTCAGCTCATCCAGGTACACTTTGGTGTTAACTTTCAAGCTGACTTCAAAGATATGATGTGGCCTTCACTTGAAACCACACCAAAGACCATGATTACTGCATTGTCCAATTGACTACTGTACACTCTTAACCTTTATCTTCGAGTGATCTCTGGGCTTTGATAAGTGGTGATGCCTATGTAAAAAAAAAAAAAAAAAAAAAAAAAGACCATAATCGTGGCCAGAAACTTTGTTGAGCTGTGCCCTCAAGCACTGAACCGTCTGGATTTTCATTTTGAGGGTGCTGGCAATGGTCCTGTTGTCATAAATTGGATCAGTAGAGAGCATGACTTGTACAGCGGCGCATCTCTGTGTAGACCACAACTTGGCACCAGGATGAAACACTTCTTGAAAAGTACATTTTAATTCTGGTTGACAATGTTTCATATCGGAATTTTATCCCCTCTTTGCGTCCTCCGCTGCTCAAGTGAGGGGTAATTATCCAATGAACAGCAGCCGTGATGCATCCAGTGCAACCATAAACTGTTTGGTCGTCTGCAGGCTGACCATGTTGCAGCAACTCTAACCAAAAAAAGATGCATTCTGACGATTAAGTCAGATTTATAAGGACACCCTAAGTGATAAGTTGAATAGCGAGATGTTTGTTCGTATCACATTTAAATTTCTGCTTGTAAGTATGGTCTAGGAAACAGGAAGTACGGAGAGAATTCTAAACGTAAGAAACCTTCCAGCATCTGAGTATCTCCACGATGAAAAGATGGGATTCAGCTGATTTTTGGGTCGGTAGGGTGTATTTATGTCGAGCGAACACCAGAGCAGCAAGTTAATGATGATGATAGTGATGATGGCATAATCACGTTGACACACCAGTTCTCGCCAGATCACCGAAGTTAAGCAATGTTGAGCCTGGCCAGTACCAGATGGGTGACCATTTGGGAAAGCTAGGCACTGTATGTACCTTCTGGGAAGGTTAGGCGTGAGGCCAGCACCCTCACCCCATAAAAAGAACTCGGTCACTACAAAAGCCTCTACAAAGTTGTAGATGGCCTATGCCCATTGGGGGCTCAAGGCTTGTGATGATGATGATGATGATGATGATGATGATGATGATGATGATCCTTTCAGCTTCCACGTCTCCATTGTAATTCTCTAACTTACATCTCATGATCTTCAAAGAACACTGGGCTGCAGTTCATTTTTTGCGGGGGGGGGGGGGGGTTCGTGCAAAAGAACGGTTTCTCTATCTTCTACGTTTAATCTCTCATAATTAGCCTGTATGGAAAATGAAACCACACACAATTTTTTAAGAATGAGACTTGTTTCTATTAATCATAGAGAAATGTTGCTCCACAGTTATGACCAAAATTTATGTGTATTTGAAAAAAAAAATACTAGTGACTGTTATGTCTTCCAGACAAGCGCTTGTTGTGATTACTTAATGTATTTCTCTCAATAAACCTCCATTTTCAGTGCTGGGTTAAAATAAAAGTTATATTTAAATTCTGGTCGACGATGCTTTACATGAGAATTCACCCCTGGCTTCCTCTAGTGCTCAAGTAAAGGGTAATTACTAGTGTTGGGATCATTAATCAGAATCGGGCATCGGAAAAATGGGAACTTTTGGAAGCATTGAAATCAACATCGGAATCAGAAAATGTTGTTCTTATTTTCTGATGTCAAAAATGATTCTAAAAGAATTTTCTTTTTTGTTTTGCTATTTAAAACTTAATTTTTTATTGTTTGTATTAATGATAAAATGCTAAATATTTATTGATTTAAAACCACCAGAAAAACTGAAATCTATAGCTGACACTCTCACAGGTGTATTTCTTACATAGGTTGATATGGTAATCTAGTAATTAAAAAAAAAAAAAAAAAAAAAAAAGAACAACTGTAGCTGTATATTTAAAAAAGAATTGGTATCATTGTATTTAAATCGGGTGGGGGGGGTATTGAAATCGTGATCATCCAAAGATCAGAGGTCACAGGGCCATAGCGTGAATGCGGTATTTTGGAGAGTGTCTAGCATAGGAAGTAAAAAAAAAAAAAATATTTGGCAAAATTGCATGACTCCTCCAAAACTATTCTGGCTTCATGCCTAAGGCAAAAGATGAATTTTATAAGTACTGTGGACTCCCGACATACGAGATTAATTTGTTCCCGGATGAAGCTCGTATCTCGAATTAAAAATGGCACCATTAAGGAGACGTAGTGAAACACGACACACTCGACAACCTAGCAGTTGCATCTGGAAACTCGTAACTTGGATTTTCGCTCGTATGTAGGGGAGGATTTTTGCTCTGAAACCATCTCGTATCTCGAATTTATCATAAATCAAGCAGCTCGTATGTTGGGGGTCCACTGTATTGTTTTTTGCTTAAAACCTTGTAATAATTGTAATCTTTTGTTTACATAAAATCGTTCCACTCGTATTTTTCTAGTATGTTTTCGTAACCCCTGACCTTTTTTAATCCCCACCCCCGTCGTCGTCTCTGTACTCCTTCAAACACTCGAAACTTATTCTTTACATTAAACGAACCCTTTGATGTCAAGATTTTGGTAAAGATTTTTTTTATTTTGTCGTCCAAAAGAATGGATAAAGTAGTTTTATTTTTAAATTAAAGAAAATCAAATTTTATGGCTAACCGAAGAGCTACTGTTTCGCGATGCCATTTGGAAAAGTCTCAAGAAACAAGGGAGATCTCAACATGATTTCAATATGCGAGATTTTTGTTGTAATGCCTTCGAATTCCCATTAATCGCTTTAAAAAAAAATTATTTATAAAAATAAAATTATTTTATTAATTTACGTGACTTTTGGAATGTGATTTTCTTTCCGTCACAGTTACATACATCATATCCAAATTCACCCATATTAAACAGATTAAAAAAAAAAATTACGTAAATTGACCAAGTAGTTTTTTTTTGTTTGTTTTTTTTACTAAGAAAATCAAATTTTATGAGAAAGCGAATAAGGATTGTCTCGCTCCGCCATCTTAAATAAACAAAGAATAATAATTCGAGCTCTCGATATTTTTTTTTTGTTTTATATATATATATACACACACAAAAAAAAAACTGCTTGGTCATTTACGTGAGTGACTTTAGGAATATGATCTTTACGTACATCATAAAGATTTTTTGGGGGGTTTTCTATGTGGGGTGGGTGGGGTATTCTTGACAAGCACAAAAAGAAGAAACGAACACAAATATATTCAAATTTTTTATGACCTTTCCCCATCTCTTATCTATTATAATCTTTGTGGAATTTCTTCAGGTGCAGTTCATTTAAAAAAAAATACACATAACAAAAGTTTATATAACACAATAAAGAAACATTTTTTTTTTTTTTTTTTATTGTTTTGTTCGGAAGTGATTGTGGTTAAAAAGAAAAGGGCTCGTTTCTGATTCACAGCTACCGGTGCGAGTCCAGAATTCAACAACAAAAAAACCTTTGTAATATACGTACCCGTCATGAAAGGAAAATGTCTTATTCCAAAAATCACGTAAATTGATCAATAGCTTTTTTCATATATATATATATATATATATATATATATATATATATATATATATATATATATATAAACTGAAATCTATAGATGACACCATATATATAAAATTATATATATCTATATATAATTATATTGTTTTACAAGTTTTAGCAATTTATAGTATACTGTAGACATTACAAGGCTGATTTTAAAAATTTGATAGTTTGAATTGAGTTGCCTCTCTTTATTAAATACGGCGGATCAAAACACACATTTGATTTCTTTAGTTAAAAAAATAAATATCATATCGATTTACGTGATTTTTTAAATGACATTTTCGTTTTGTGACTGACTGGTATGGACATCATAACGATTTTTCTTTTTTTCTTCTTTTTCTTTAGAAGAACCTTCCTACCTTACTTTATACAAGAGTAATACTTTTTGCCTGAAATTTTGGGAGTGAGAAATTATTTTTATTCACATCTGACTATTGTGTTAATCAACATTTCGATGTGTGTACCCTCCAGCCTTCTTCAGGAATTAGGGTTCATTTATGTGCACTGATATTTTACCCATGTTCAAATAGAATCTGCTCCTCACTTACGTGGATTATATATATATATATATATATATATATATATATATATATGATAAACAATGTTCCCCCCTTCCTTCGTCTTTGTTCTCCTCCCATCACCCTTCTCTCCCTCTCTAGATCTATCTTCTTTTTCCCTCGCCAGTCTTTCTCTTTCCTTTTCCTTTCTTCTCTCACTTGGTTTTTATTTCCTTTTCTTTCCTTTCTCCTCCCCCAGATGACTCACCTGTTCGCTATCCACAACATTTTATTTTTATTATTTTTGTTTGTTTGGTTCATCTTAGTTTTTTTTTTTTTTTTTTTTTTACGCTCACAATTTTTTTATTATTTATTTTGCAACCCCCATCCCCCATTTCTACCTGAACTTCTTTGTTAACTAAGGAATGTGCGTAGAGTCACTTATAGTAAAGATGGCTGACGTTTCACTAGTCTGCAGTGTTGGACTTTTTTTTCTTCTTCGTTTAACACTCGTTGCCAAGCTGATTGCTGATGTTATTTCAATGAGGTTTTCTGGATTTCATACTGTGGAGGGTTTTCCCTTTCGCTGTACTGCCTGAACATTATAAAAGACTTCCTGGACAACAGAACGAAAAAGTGGCCAAGAAACAAGTATATAATAAATAAATGCTACCAATAGCAAGATAAGTTACTCTGTTACCTACATTTTAAAGCGTTTATTAAGTCTAAAACGCAAGTAGTGCTGAACGCTTGTGTTAAAACGAAAACAAAGATGGCGGAAATAAGGCTGCCACCTTTGGAGTCCCGAGAATCGCTCAAAACGCGAAAATAAAATAAAATATTGAAAGAAATCCCCCCCCAAATGTCATGGTGATATTTATTTGGTGGATTACTACTAGAATTTTCATTCTACCCAGTTATTGCTGACGGAACGAGAGTATGCAATCTCCATTGATTAAATAAAAGGTGCCTTGACGGTTCTCCATTTCCACAAAAAGATTCCTGTGTACAAAATATACCTGAAAAAGATCTGACGAAACGTTGGTTGAATAATACACAAATGTTTCAATTTAATCAAATATTGTCAGATTTTCAGTTTTCTTTTTTTTTTTCTTTTTGTCATTTGTGCAAAAGTAAACACTGTGTGTGTGTGTGTGCGCGTGCGTGCGATTTAAGTGAATGAAAATAGTATGGAAATCGAATTTATCTTCTCAAATGGAAGAAACTACCATTATGAAAATCGTCTTGTATAAAAATAGGTGGAAAATTACTTGGAGAAGTGATAAATTATGGGAAGGAATATATAGTGTAAAATCAAAGAAGGAAAACAACAATGATCATTATGTTAACTGATTAATTTTAAATAAGAATCTTCCTGTTGAACTCGGGAATCCGCACGGAATTTCAAACGTGGTGTGACGGATAAAGTACCAAGTAAAATTCAGTTCTAAATGAAACTCTTCCGGAGGTTGAAGGTTCAATCGCGATACCAAGAATACTATTGCAAACGACGTACGACTTCTATGCGGTAATGCCCGACGTAACAGAAGCATGTAATGCCCATTGATTAAATAAAGAGTTTCATTTAAAATTCCGAGTTTGATGGAAAGATTCCAAAGTTCGACAAGTTCGATGAAGAATGTTGGAAGTCACATCGGCTGAAACGTTGCGAGATGAGAAAAATAGTCCGAACAATCAATCCTTATCTCAAAATTTCAGAAACCTAATTGAGATATTTTTTGCATCCACATGCCATAACCACGGGCCCTGTGCGGCAAGCGAGCGGTATGTTTGACACTCTGTTTTAACAGTAGAGGTTGATCATCAATAGACTAGATAAGAGATTCCTACTAATCTTCAACCTTTAAACTTTGGAGAGATGACGTCAAAGATGTGAAGGTGTTGATTTCAACATGTCAGATTTTTCAAGATTTATCGTCTGACACATCTTTCACTTACAAGAAGGGAAAAAATTGAATAAATAGTAAGGCATGTTCTCATAGTTAATTATGATTAATTAAGAGAAAACAGAAAAGATTAATATTAGAATTTGGTCAACCGGAAGCAGTATTTTCGTTTTTGAATTGTTGAGATGAGAATGTATAATTCGCAATATTTGGGTTCTAGTGTTCCCATCCTGAGTTTTATTTAACCTCCGACCTTCTTCAGGTGTATCTTGATGAACTCGAGAATTTTTCTGTTGAAGCCTGGAATCTGCACGGAATTTCGAACAGAACCCTTTATTAATACCACGGGAATAACATGCTCTTGTTCCGTCAGCCATGACTGTGGTAGAAGTTCTAAGTAATTCATAATTGTATTTTAGTGTCGTCTAAAGTGAGGATTGAACTTTCAACCTCCAGAAGAGTGTAAGTTTACAACTGAAGTTTACCAAGTACTTTATCCACGACGCCATGAGTCCTTGCAGACAATTTTAGTTATTTAGTTCTCTCTCAGTGCAAAAACTGTGATACCAGAGTCGGAAAGTGGGATTGAAAAGTCAGCCCTCACCCCACCAAGGAGGAGCACTATGACCTGCAAAAAATGCCTGGACAACACCGCCGGCGTTCTTTAGTGAGGGTGCCTCAAATGATTAGTTTTACACTAACCCCTTCTCAGAGAGAAAGCAAAGCCTGGGAGGGTGGACCTCCTAGAACTGCACAGAACTTCACTGTAAAATCAACAGGGACCGGATCATTACAGAAATGGTTTTATCTCTGTTGATTTGTGTGTGTGTGGGGGGGGGGGCAATGTAAAAATCTCTAGTTGGTAGAAGCCTTAAACCTATTTTGTTTCTAGATGTACAATATTACTAATTATTGTTTCTAGATGTGCAATATTACTAATTATTATTTCTAGATGTACAATATTACTACTTATTATTTCTAGATGTACAATATTACTAATTATTATTTCTAGATGTACAATATTACTTATTATTGTTTCTAGATGTACAATATTACTTATTATTGTTTCTAGATGTACAATATTACTAATTATTATTTCTAGATGTACAATATTACTAATTATTATTTCTAGATGTACAATATTACTTATTATTTCTAGATGTACAATATTACTTATTATTGTTTCTAGATGTACAATATTACTAATTATTATTTCTAGATGTACAATATTACTTATTATTATTTCTAGATGTACAATATTACTAATTATTGTTTCTAGATGTACAATATTACTTATTATTGTTTCTAGATGTACAATATTATTAATTATTATTTCTAGATGTACAATATTACTAATTATTATTTCTAGATGTACAATATTACTTATTATTTCTAGATGTACAATATTACTTATTATTTCTAGATGTACAATATTACTAATTATTAAATATCTTTATTTATTGTAACATATTATTATGACACTCCTGTCAATTTCAATGTATGAGGTCTGCCACAACAACTAAGTTGTTTAGAAACCCAGACAGATGATTTGTTTACTGTGGTGAAGGCCTTGTGTAGAACCAACCACACTTTGTGGTACAACTGATAATCTTAGTCAGTGCAATGGTTGCCACAAGACAAAAAAGGGAGTAAACCTTGGGTTTTACATCAGTTTTCCTTCTCTTAGATACATGTCTTAACGAAGGCTTGGGGTACATCTCTCCCAATGGATTAAATGCACCCCTAGATACTAACCAATACATTTCTACATCTATGTATATATATATATATATGTGTACATTAAATAAAGGGTTCCTGCAAGTGCAACAGAAAGATTGAAGAAGGTCAGAGGTTACTTCGCACAAAAAATTATGAAGACAATACTCAAGATGAAAACAGTAGCCCGAAAAATCCAAAGAATATGAATAACCAATCGTCATGCGAATAATTAAAAATTCAGAAACATAATTTGGATTATTTGGACTGCTGTTTTCATCCTCAATTTTATTCTCACAACATTTCGGATGATGTAATCTCCGACCTTCTTCAGATATATAGGAATCTGTACAGGATTTCGATTGGAACTTTTCATCTAATCTACGGGGTCGACTTCCATCATTCTTAAGCAATTTGTAATTGCATTCTTAGTATCGCCCTTACTGAGGATTGAACCCTTACATTCTAGGATACTCTCACTTAAAACGGCTTATTACTTAGTACTTGTATCTGTTGTGCTATCTCTGTGGATTAAATAAACGGTCCTGTTCAAAATTCCGTACCGATTCCTGAGTTTAAGAAGTCGCACCTGAAGGAGGTTGGAGTTTACATCGGCCAAAACGTTGTGAAAATAGCATCTAAGAGGAGACTGGTAGTGCAAGTAATCCTTCGAAACAATTCTTTGTTTATCTTGGTTCTAGATGCTAGTTGTCCCTATCCGGTTTTGCCCGGGATTTGCTGATAGCATTTTACGTGTTATTTGTATTCTTTAGACTACTATTCTCATCTTGAGTACTTTTTTTTTCACAACGTTTCGGTCGATGTAATCTTCGTCCTTTTGTTAGGTGTATCTTGATGAACTTGGGAATCTGCACAGAATTTGAAAAGGAACCCATTATTTAATCCACGGAGATAGCATGCTCTCGTTCCGTCAGCCATGGGTAGAAGTCCTAAGTAATTCACAATTGTATTTTAAGTGTCGCCTACAACTTCCAAAAGAGTAAGTTTACAACTGAATTTTACCAAATACTTTATCCACTATACCATGGGTCCTTGCAGATAATTCTAGTGTAAATTTTATGAGCTTTAAATCTATTTTTAGATTTACAATCTTACTACTCAGCATCATATATCACTATTTATTACTATATTTTATTACTACATTATATATATATATATCTTTGCGATAAAACATTGTAGAAAATAACACTCAAGATGAGAACAATAGTTTACATAAAATTGTAGGTTGGTAAACCACGTGATCACCATGATTTCTTTTAGAAATTTTAATAATAAGAAAATAATTTTAATAATAAGAAAAATAGCATAGTTAATAAATAAAATCGAAACGAAAATGAAAGCTTCCCGGGCAACGTGAACAACAATACTAGTGGGGCAGATTATCTCAAATACTCCATAAGAATCTTTCACTTAGTGATACAAGCGCCAAGTGAAAGATTCTTTCAGCAATCTGCCCCACTATACACCTATTCGTGTCATTCGGATTATCCTGACTACTGTTCTCATCTTGAGTGTTATTTTCACGATGGTTCGGTTGATGTAACCTTTGACCTTCTTCAGGTGTATCTTGTTGAACTCAGCAATCTTTCTGTCAAATTCTGGAATATGCATGGAATTTCGCACGGAACCCTTTATTTAATCCACGGGGGTAGCATGCTCTTGTTCCGTCAGTCATGACTGGATAGAGGTTGTAAGTAATTTGCGATTGTGTGCTGAGTGTCGTTCGCACTGACGATTGAACCCCCCCCCCCCCGACCACCAGAAGAGTGAAACTTTACAACTAAATTTTACCAAGTACTTTACCTACTATGCCACGGGTGTCGTGAAAATTACACTTAAGATGAAAACAGTAGTCTGCAGAATCCAATAATATGAATAATCATCATCTCAAAAATTTAGAAGCATACTCTTACCTGGGCCCTCAAAATCTTCAGAGATTAGACCATTCCTGTAATGATCCAGTCTCTGTTGATTTTGCACTCTAAGTTCTGTGCAGTTCTAGAAGGTCCACCCTCCTGGGCTTTATCTTCCCTCTTTTAGAAGGGGTTAGTTTTTTGCTAATTGCTTGGGGCGCCCTCACCAAGAAATGCCGACGGGGCTGCCCAGGCACTTTTTGCAGGTCAACGTGCCCCTCATCTGTGGCGCTGAATTCTTAATCCCACTTTCCGTCCTTAGTGTCTAAGTTCTTTCAGTGGGGGAGAACTAAATGCCTACCCTTAGTTGCGTATATTTTTATTTTTTTTTTAATTTTGAAAATGAATGCCTATGAAAGATTTCCGACTAAAACGAACAACAATACATATTAGGTTACTATTTTTTGGTGACAGACAATTTATTGTTTACGTAAGAACTAGCTTGGGTGCCCGGCGTTGCCCGGGTGTTTGGATATATCTGTTAAGCAAAAAAAAAAAAAGTGGTAATAGGCAGGCAGGATCGAACCTATGATGCGAAGGCGTAAAAGAAAGTGAAAGAAAATCTGACGTCTTACCCCTACACCATGACACGACCAGAAGTTCGGAACGTTAAAATTAGGCAAAGTCAATTCAACCGATACAATGACTTGCAAAAATGGCTTGCAAAAAATCGACCCCTCCTTGTAGAAAACTGCCCAGTTGAGGGTGAGGGAATTAATGTTTTTGGCTAATTTCTCGATATTTGTCATTCGAGACGTCGAGCTTGAAAATGATACCGATCTCATTAAAATCTGTCGCCACTGTCGAAGGTTTTAGGCAGACATACATACATTTAAACAGACAGGTGAGATTTATATTATAGACTAGTGGGGGGGGGGTACCCGGCGTTGCCCGGGTGTTTGGAGGTGTGGGGGGTTAAATAAAAAAAAAGTTTTGGTAGGTGATTATGAGGATCGAACCCGAACCTTTGAGGCGAAGTTGGAAATTAAAGTGTGAAAAAAAAAGTGTGCGACGTTAACAATTGACCCACCGCTTCTCTGAAAAAAAGCCTTTCTTGGACATACACAAAAAGTGAACATACATACACATATTTTTGCTTTTATATATATATATAGACTAGCGAGGGGTACCCGGCGTTGCCCGGGTGTTTTTCGGTGTGTGTGGTCGAGCGGGGGGTAGGGATGTTAATGAAAAACCTAAGAATGAGCGAAGTAAAAAAAAAAAAAAGCAGAAAAACGAACATTAAAAAACCGTGCTTAACGGGGAGGAGGGGTACCCGGCGTTGCCCGAGTGTTTGTAGGTGTGTGTAGTTGTTAATGAAAAACGAATGTTAAAACTTAAGTGGGGATTACCTGGGAGAGGGGGGTAATCAAAACATCGAAAAAAAAACACAAAAAACTAACATAAGGCAAACGAACGATGTTAAATGTAAAAGTCGAAAAGACAAAAACAAAAGAAAACAGAAAAACTACCCCCCCCTTAAAAAAACATGTGAAAAATGGCTTAAATAAGACTGTTTCGATATTAAAATTTAAAAAATCGGTGGTACCCGGGTGTTTTTGGGTGTCGGTGGGGAAGGGGTGTTAATGAAAACCTAAGAATAAACGAAGTAAAAAAAAAACAGAAAAACGAACGTTACGTGAAAAATGGCTTAAATAACACTGGTTCAGTATTTAAATTTAAAAAATCGAAAAAAAAAAAAAAAAAAGAAGACATCTCACACTACGATTCGAACCCAAAACATTTAGATAATGAACCAACACTCTGACCAACTGAGCTAACACGACGTACATGAAATTTAGTCAGTTCTTCAACTATTTAAACTAAATCAGGTCATGACGTCATCTGACGCATGCGTAGAACCGGTCGTCGTCATGAGAGGACCGTTTTTGTTGACCCCTCCCCCCACCCTGTAGAAAATTGTCGATTTCAGGGTGAAAAAATTAACGTTTTGGCCAATTTTTCGATATTTTTCGGGCGAAGGATGGAGCTTCAATATGATACCAAATTTGTTAATTTTTGTTCTGTCTGTCGAAAGTTTTTAGCGGACACACAAACACACATACATACATACAAACATACATACACACATTTTCCCTTTTATATATATAGATATTCCTAACAAAAGGGGGAAATTTGCTATTTTCTAACACTTCTCATTGACTAGTTTTTGACCTTACAGTGTTGTTTTTATTTTATTATTTTTTTAACTCCTTACATCAAGTAGCTTCATGCTTTGTCTGGGACGATGTCAATAATAATAATAATTTTAGTTAAAACTGAATGTCTATTTTTCTCTAAATTTACGGTTTATGGCAGGGAAAGTTTGCATCAAAGGAGACACCCTTTTTTTCTCTTCCTGTAAGGAATGAGGAAAATATATCCCCCCCCCCCACGGGTTAAGTTAGTCTGCTAATTTTGGAAGCTTTACAACGAGTTATTTGGGTCAAAATCTCGAACTCGCAGAAGTTGCTGCTTCTGTCGATTTAATAATCCCGGAGGGGGGTATAGTTTATGTACTTCTGCTGCCAACTGGATCTCTTGATCACAATCAAATGTAAAAGCTAACTACATACCTGATGTTCTTTGGGTAGGGACTCTGGGAAGCAGGACTTATAGAGTCAGTAGCCAAAAGCTCTGACTTCTGAAATTTTTTAAAATCAGACTTTGGTTGAAAAAAACAATATCCGCTACTAGCACATTGCTTGGTGTTGCCTAGTCATAAAATATGCTTAAATATGATATTTTAATTTATTTAGATTTTATATTGATTATTGAAGAGCCAATTCTAGTAGTGATTTCAAACGTTAAAAGTAAAAGAAAATATGACTTGAGTGCCATCAGATAGAATCGAAACCTAAACATATAGCTCTTCAGCATTATTCATTACCATCTGAGCTTAAGTCCATATGGACATAAAACCTTAAGAAATAACGTTGTTAAATGTATAAATGTATACGTATAGAAGTAACATTTTGTTGCCTTATGCCGGCCAAGTTCGAATCTTTTTCAAGTTTGACCCATTAGCAGCTATTTTTACTGGCTAAAAACTAAATCAAATTTATTTCACGGGTTTGAATCCCCTATATATCAAATTTAAAGCCTGTAGAATAAAAATTGACAAGTAGTTTGGTAGAGACTGTTCTGCGCACAGATCATACACATATATATATATACACACACACTAGTGGAGGGGGGCATTTGGCTTTGCCCGGGCGTAAAATATGCTTAAATATATTTTAATTTGTCCAGATTTCGTATATATTATTATGAAGTCGTGATTTGAAAAGTAAAAAAAAATAAAAAAATAAAGCATTTGGCTGCAATCAACTAGAATCGAAACCGAAACTGTAGTATTCAAAGCTGGTGACTTTACCACTGTACCAACGTGATGTGCATATGAACTGATTAAAAATTAAAAATAAACTAATATGAATGTACAAAATGTATCACGATTTTTTCAATTTTGACTCCTTTTTGACCCCTTAAAAATTTTTTTAACCAACTAAGAACGGTCTGTAAAAAAATCCAATCATTTGAGGCCCCTAGCACCGCTCTGTGATTTTTAGTTTCAGAAGTGATAGAGTTTGAAAATATGGAGAGAGACAGACGGACATATAGCTTTATATATATATATATATATATATATATATATATATATATATATATATAAGCTGGGCACTACATTGCGAATGAAATAGTCGCATTTGTGAGTGATTTTCAAAATGGCGACTAGAAATAATGAAACGCTTATTTTTTTTGGCGATTGTGTTTCTTTCACTGACACTCTTGCAAAGCTCACTACGGAGTGAAAAATATCTTTCAAGTTTTTTCTTTAATAAAATAAGCAAAGTCAAATTATTTAAACAATAAAAGGTTTAACAAAATAATTTACTTTTTTTTTTTTTAACAAAGGTTGTTTAAAAAACATCTGAGGAAATCCGAATGTTTTTACGTTCAATTATCAGCATAAAATTCGGCATATATTTAGAATTACACTTATTAAAAAAAAAAAAAAAAAATACAAAAAAATATGATGTACCTACTCGTCACAGAACGAAGATGTCATATTCTAAAAATCATGTGGGTTTGGCTAGTAACTTTTTTATTTGGCTAGTAAATCAAAATATATAGTTGTGAAAGGTGAACTAAAGATAAATTTGTCCGTAGAGCCCTGTGCGTGTTATATATATATATATATATATATATATATATATATATATATATATATATATGATTTTCAGAATGTGAGAGATTGTATATAATAAATTCCACAGCCAAACAACGTCGCAGCCCACAAGAGCCATGAGTCAAAGAACCGGAAGTCCAAGAGTTTTGGACTTCCGGTTCTTTGACTGTCATGGCTCTTGTGGGTTGCGATGTTGTTTGGCTGTGGAATTTATTATATATATATAATACAAGATAAAACAAATATATAATTGTTTGTTGTTTTCTCAAATGAAAACCCAATGTTTATAAAATGCTGCACAATAACAGGTAAAACGGTATTATAGTATAAATTTATTTATTTATGCAAACATTATAAAAAAACTTGTAAAACTGTATATATTAGAATAAATTTATTGTATACAAACATTATTGGCTACATATGTGCATACACATTTTAGTGGCGACCGCTTTCAAAATCCAGCTCCCATAAGCTGTAGTTTCAGTTTATATTGAGAGCTTTAGGAAACTGGATTTCGAAGAAGGTCACTGCTAAACGTGTATGCACATATGTAGCCAATAATGTTTGTATACATAAATTTATTCTAATATATACAGTTTTACAAGTTTTTTTTTAACCTTTAAAACTATATGAAAAACACTTAGTTAATTTTTATATATTTTTATCATTCGTTAGAAAACTATTTGTCAGTAAGTCATTTAATCACCTGCAATAGCTGTATCAACTTGCTTTCTTGAATTCACAATAGTCCTAATGTTATTTAAGGGATCATCATCTGTCTACCATGAAACTGTTTTTAGGATTTAAAAACAAAACAGTGTAATTAATCATGGCTACCCAGCAATGTCGATCAAACACCACCTCCCTTAAAATCACAAAAACAAAAAAATATTCCGAATATTTGATCTAGTTTCCTGTTCCAGATTAATTTGGCTAACCTATTCATGCTATCAAAACAATGTTTTCCTTACCTATGACACTTACCCTTGTTTCCAAATTCATAATGTATAGTAAGTTGTGAAAATATATATGGCAATTAAGCTACACAGAATATTCCACGTTTCATTCTCGTGAGAATTTGTCAGGTTTATGTGAAAAGTTGTGGTTGTCGCGCGTTTATATATACACACATGCTATTGAGTTTTTTTGTTAGCCAATCAGCTTTCTATTTGCCACCGCGCCTATCCTAATCAGCCAATAGGCAGGCATTTACATATATATATATATATATATATATGTAAGTTGGTGCAGAAGGTTTTGCCGATATAAAATCTAATCTTGAAAATATAAATCTGTGTTTGAAAATTTTTATTCCTAACAATAATGATCCGTCAAAATAGTTTTGTTATCCTCAAAATAAGTGATAATCCAGAGGGAGCCAGGCCAAGAAGATATGCAGGATGGGGCAACCATATTCTCCTAGATCTTTGGTCAGTATCGCTGTGTGAGGACAAGCATTATCATGATGGAAGATGACTCCCTTTCTGTTGACTAAAGAAGGTCGTTTTCGGGTCAACGAATATTGCAGAAAAATATGAATAATGTTTTAATAATCTGAAAAAGAAAAGCTATAAATTAATCATGGTGATATGTTTCAGTAATAAAAATATGCATGAAATAAATGAAAATGATTTAAAATATACTTTCTATAAATTGACGAAAACTTTTACACACATCTGATATATATCTATATATATATTAAAAAAAAACAAAATATATAATTCAAGACTGAGCGTATTTATTTCTTTAGATGTTTAACTAAGCATTATGTTTGTTTATATATTAATACGATAGCGCGTGTGTTATTTTTGTGTCACACTTACAGCTGTTTTCTTCCGTGTGACTGTCATTTAATTGTTCCATTTCTTGTAATAAATAATTTTACCAAGAATTCTTCGTAAGTTTGGGTTTCAGTTTCGATTATATCTGATGGCACTTAAGTCATCGATTTTTTTTATAAATAAGTTTACTAAGAATTCTTCATAAGTTTTGGTTTCGGTTTCGATTATAGCTGAAGGAACGCAAGTTATATATATATATATTTTTTTTTTTTCTTCATAAGGTTTGGTTTTGGTTTCGATCCAAGCTGATGCACCCAAATCATATGAATATATTTTTTCTATTTTTGAAATCGCAACTTTATAATATATGAGGATCGAGAGAAAATTAACTCAATAATAATAAATTAAATATCATATTTAAGCATATTTTATGACTCGACTGGCCTACGCCGGGTATCCCTGCTAACTTAGATAAATACTTTTGCAGTTTTAAGTAAAGAGCTACAATAATATCAGGACGTTTCCATTTACGCTGAACATCCACAGAATGCCAACATCAATATATTACTTATGAAAGAGTCCACTGTGGAATTTCCACAGGTCCCGCTTGTTTATATAAATACTATTTCCCTACCACATTAAACCTTTCAACTTCCAGAATGGATATTTAATAACAAATGGCCCTTAACCTATTTCTTATAGCAGTAGAACAGCATCGAAGTTCAAACAAGGTTGCTGGAAAATGATGGGATCCTTCTATCGATCCAGTAGATATCCACCTGCTGATGCAATACTCTACCTATATAAGAGCCAGGTACATCCAAGGATGGAGTATTGCTGTCGCATCTGGGCAGGAGTTGCTAGGAAGACTTTATCCTGCCTTGACAGAGTTCAGAATAGACTTCGTAGCCTAGTGGGGGATGCCCTTTTTCTCTTCCCTGTAATCTCTTTCTCACAGAAGAGACGTTGCGAGCCTGTCTCTGTTTTATCGTTATTTTCATAGCTAGTGCTCGTCTGAGCTCCAATCTATGGTCTCCCCTTGCCAAACATTAACGAGAAACACACATTTGGCTGAAACCATTATCAATAATTTCCCCCACTTTTTATCTGTGCCTAAACCTAAACGTAAATTCCATGAACAAACCTTCCTTCTTAGAACTGCACACCTGTGGAACTCTCTTCCGTTTACCTGCTTTCCAACTGACTACAATATGGCTGTCTTCAAGTCCAATGTGAACAAGTTCTTGATGAGCCGTTTCCCTTCAGTAATCCAATATTATTAAATTTACATTTCTAACGATTACTATGATATTATCCTTTTGACCATTGTATACTCTTTAACCCTTATGCTCGAGTAGCCTCTGGGCCTTGATAAGTTGTGATTCCCTTGTAAAAAAAAAAAAAAATAAATAAATCATCATTAAATCGAAACCACAATTAGTTCAGAATTATAATTTGCTATGTATCTCATAGAGATATAAATCATTGCACATGCAAAATTTGTTAGATCAGATAAATGGAGTGAGTCAGGGACATTACTTATTGAACGGTATGGAATCAGAATGTTGCTGTGATCAAAATTTAACATACTTTTCAAAATTTATTATGTATCTTTCAAACTCTGGTTTTGTTTTTATCAAGCATATATGTCTGGAGGTATTTTGTTCTCTCCCACTGCAAGAACTGTGACACCAGGGTCAAAAAGTGGGATTGAGAAGTCGGCGCCCCAGAGGAGGTGTACTCTGATCTGCAAAAAGTGCCGAGGCAGCACTGTTGGCATTCCTCGCTAAGGGCGCCTTAGGCGATTAGCAATAAACTAACTCCTGCTCAAAGAGAGAAAACAAAGCCTGGGAGAGTGGACCTCCTGAAACTGCACAGGAACAGCATTGCACCGCAATCAATGGGGATCAGGTCATTACAGAAATGGCC
The DNA here is from genome assembly GCF_053919585.1 of Euprymna scolopes. Taxonomy (NCBI): domain Eukaryota; kingdom Metazoa; phylum Mollusca; class Cephalopoda; order Sepiida; family Sepiolidae; genus Euprymna; species Euprymna scolopes. The sequence continues at coordinate 98,295,257 of NC_136493.1, forward strand.
TAACCTCTGTTAATTTTGGGGACTAAAGGATAAAATATTGGGCCGAGTTATATGGCTGAATATTTCCATATTTGTTGTTTTAGTTTTGTTTTGTTTTTGACAGTACCTTTTGACCATTAAACTTTTAGCTGTTGTGTCTAAACGCTAAACAAAACAAAAAAAAAAAACTACTCTTACAAACATATACATCAATTTAAACTTTCAAGTTGGAGAAAAACCTTTTACTAATGCGACTATTACTTCTGTAAATTTTTTGCATGATTTCAACCTTTAAAACTGCTTATAAACTTTCATTATCTTAAAAAAAATATTTGAATCTGAATTTCATAATTTTTAAATTTAGATTATATTTCTTTCCAGAAAATAATCATTTTTTAAAAGTTTGCATTTCAAGGACTTATCATGCTTAGTTGGGCATCATAAGAAAATAAATATGTTCGCCCTTGAATTATATATATATATATATATATATATATATTTTTTTTTTTTTAAACTCTTCTATAGTAATACTTTATTTGTAACATTGAACATATGTTATTGTACAGTGCTCTATGGACAAATTTATCTTTAGTTGACCTTTGACGACTAAATATTTTCGTTTACTAGCCAAATAGAAAAATTACTAGCCAAACTCACATGATTTTTAGAATATGACATCTTCGTTCTGTGCCAAGTATGTACATCATAAAGATTTAAAAAAAAAAAAGAGTACATTGTTCTATTAAACTTTTATTGCTTAAATTATTTAACTTTTTTTTTAATAAAACGAACAAAGTTAAAGATATTTTTCGTTCAGTAGTGAGCTTTGGAAAATTGTCATTGAAAAAAATACAATCGCCAAAAGAGAAGAGTTTCATTATTTCTAGTCGCCACTTTGAAAAATCACTCGCAAATGCGGCTGTTTCACTCGCAATGTAGAGCCCTGTTGTATTAGGATTTTGTTTTTCACAGTATCTCTGCGTACTGTCCTATAAGATATCAATTGAAAATACATTTATTCTAAAAATAATTTGGTAATTTTTTCAGAATAAGTGGGAGTTGAAACAAACGCATTTCAGGTGAAAACATTACATATTTACATGCTAGGATGAAATTGTGTAAATTCTAAAAATTATGAAAAATGATCGAACAGAAAAATAATTGTAAGTAAAAATAAAATTTATCGAATTTTATTGTATCTTTTAATGTAATGTAGTACAGTTCTTTGCAAGCAATTTTGTATGACAAACTGATTTATCTCCCTTGCTTTCAACTAAAATCTGCCATTTCAAAATACAAAATGTCAGACTAGTAATATATATGATTTTTTTTTTTTGTAAAAACTAGATCCAGCACTTTTTCTACTGGATCATTTTTTTTTAACTTTTGAAATTTATACGAATTTCAAGTTTGTGAATATGTAATAGTGTTTTTAACACACATTTGTTTCAAATCTAGCTATTCTGCTTGGGACAAGATCAAAGTGTAGTACCTGTTCTTCAGATGCTGCACTTCAATTTCTTGTTCTCTGTCAGTGGAGGAGAAATCCTTCACGACTGAGACAATTTTTATTTTTGTTCCTTTTCTCCACGTTAAAAAACGACCCTGGTGTCTAACTCTGTCCCGTGGGGAGGCATTCTAAATAGAAACACCAAAAATTCTTTATAATACTATTGTGTGTGTGTATGTGTGTATATATATATATATATATATATATATATATATATATATAAACACATACATTGTTGAACAGCACGGGGTGTTTTTGTTTAGTTGTCTTTTTTTGTAATTTCTCCATTTTTTTTTTGTTGTTGTATGGTCAATCTCATATCTCAGTCGAATTTGTGTAAGAATGTTTCATAGTCATTTTAATCCATCTGTTTTGTTTTTTTTTGTTTTTTTTCAACCTATATATATAGTGAATGAATGACAAGTCTATATTCCAAAGTTCATGATGTTGATCATCTTATAATTTATTCCATTAATTCAGTTGACATTTACAATTCTTGGCAGTATCTGTTTCATAGTGCAAAATCAAAAACAGATACTGCCAAGAATTGTAAATGTCAGCTGAATTAAAGGAATAAATTATAAGATGGTCAACGTCATGAACTTTGGAATATAGACTTGTCATTCATTCAATATATTGCTCTATAATTACATTGAGCTTCTTAAATAAGCATTGGTATATAATATAAGGAAATAAAATATATTTCCACAAAACCTACGGCAAAACCTTTACAGATGAACATTAACACTTGGTAATTTTGATACAAATTATTTATCTTTTAGGTGTGACCGTAGAAAGAAGAAATAATTTTGGCTTTTCACTTGCGACTTAGAAATAGATCGCAACTTGTTGAAAAATCCAGTCAGTACCATTTTAAAGAAAGAAAAATGCTTAATATTTATCCAGGAAATCAAACAATATTGTAAAGAAACAGAACTATTTGTTACATTAAGTTAAAAAATAATCATTGAATCAAAAAATAATAACATAGTTAATTAATAAAACGTCCTTTTTCAAAACCAATATGCAAATTAGTTAACCTTGTAATTAATATCGCATATATGTAAGCAATATACAACAAATACGGTGCGTTTATTGTGTGAAGTTGAATTAGCTTGAAATAGAACGTTTTGACTTTACCGTTTGTGTGGGAAATAGGCCAAACTTTCGCATTTATTCATTTTGATGTAGAAGCTGATTGGAAATAACTCCATATTATTAGTAATGGGACGATTCCAATATTTTTACTGATTCTGATACAATTATGATTCCGTAATAAATTCCCAATTCCGATTCTTTATAAATATTTGGTACTTGTACAGTTTAATCAAGACATCAAAAAATGAAAATATTGAAAAAAAAGTTTATATTGTACATATCTGTTATGGAATGAAGTTCTCTGAAAAAAAAAAGTTCACTTAATTTCATCAAGTATTTTTTTTTTTTTTTTTTTTTTTTCAGTGAAAAAACAATTTGATATCGAGCAAAAGCTGCGATTCTTAGGAAGAAAAGTTAGTATTAAAGCTGGGGAGGGAGTGTCAGCGCTTTAAATTGAATTATCTCCTCGTGGCGTGTTCTAAAAATCCGAACAAAATTTTTAAAAATTCAAAGATGTGCTGTCATAAAAACGTTTTTCTGTTGTAAAAAAAAAAAAAAACAACAACAAAAAAAAAACTACTCAATCAAATTAAGTGAAATTTACTTTTCGATCTTCAGTCCAAAACGGATATGTACAATATAACCTTTTTTCGATTTTTCATTTTTTAATGTGTTGATTAAACTGTACAAGTACCAAATATTTTATTATAAATAGGGCTCTACGGACAAATTTATCTTTAGTTGACCTTTGAAAACTAAATATTTTCGTTTACTGGCCAAATAGAAAAGTGACTAGCCAAACCTACATGACTTTTAGAATATGACATCTTCGTTGTGTGACGAGTATGTACATCATAAATTTTTTTTTTTTTAATAATTGTAATACTAAATATACAACAACTTTTATGTTGATACTTGAAGGTATAAACATTTTAATTTCTTCAGATATTTTTATAAACAGCCTTCGTTAAAAAAAAATGTATATTGTTCTATTAAACTTTTATTGTTTAAATAATTTAATTTTGTTCGTTTTATTAAAAAAAAAAAAAAAGTTGAAAAGATATTTTTTACTCAGTAGTGAGCTCTGGAAGATTGTCAGTGAAAGAAAAACAATCGCCAAAAAATAAGCGTTTTATTATTTCTTGTGTCGCCACTTTGAAAAATCACTCACAAATGTGACTGTTTCACTAGCAATGTAGAGCCCTGTTAAAGTGGTTATTTTTTTCCCAATTACTGTTAAAACTCACGTTAATTGTGCCTATATTTTCCCACACATAAAACCACACTTATATATTATTTTTAATTGGAATTCATCATTGAGATGAGTATTATTAATTTATTTATTGCGAACTATTATCCTCATTTTTTTATAGTTGTTGTTTGACGATATTTCGGCAGTAATTGCTGAGAATGCAGTTATAGGAATTCCTATCCTGTCGCGGTTACCACCTGATGAAGGCCGGAGAAATAATTGGCTGAAACGTCATGAAACAACAACTAAAAAAAAAAAAGAGGATAATAATCCGCAATAAATAAATTCATAAAACCACACTTGTTGTTCTATCGATTTTAGCTTCACTGGTTGTTTAAAATCAATGAATATTTATTATTTTATTCTTCCCTGCAACATCTTTCCCACAGAAGAGACGTTGCGAGCCTATCTCTGCTTTATCGTTATTTTTATGGCAAGTGCTTCAATCTATGGTCCCGGTCCCCTCGCCAAACTTTCACAAAAAACACCCGTCTAGCCAAAATCACTATCAATAATTTCCCACACTCTTTATCTGTGCCTAAACTTAAATGTAGATTCCATGAACAAAGCTTCTTTTTTTTTTGTTAGAACTGTACGCCTGTGGGACTCTCTTCCGTTTGCCTGCTTTCCAGCTGACTACAATCTGATTGTCTTCAAGTCCAATGTAAACAAGTTCTTGATGAACTGTCCCCCCTAAGTAATCCAATTTACAAAGTTTCCACTACTTACGTTTACCACGCTATAATCACATTGACTAATGTATACCCATTAACCCTTATCCTTGAGTGATCTCTGGGCCTTGATAAGTGGTAATTCCTGTGTAAAAAAAAAAAAGAAAAAAAAAAAAACTACCAGCAGTGTAAGATTTTGTTTTAAATAAAATCAAATAAAAAAAAAAAGGATAACTGAAGGAATCGTCTTTGGTATCGGAAAATAGACACAAATTTTTCCAATACTGATACGGATTCTGATATTCCCAAAAGTTTTCATTTTTCCAAATCCCGATTCCAATCAATCATTCCAACACTGTATATCATTAACAACTGATCATAACTTATTACTGGAATTCGATTCTTACAAGAAATGAATATGATAAGAAAATGCATGGCATGTTTTATTTAGAGTTTCATATACGCAGCAGGATTCGTCACCGTTGTTAAATGAAATTAACAATTGAAAACAGTAATTTAGGTGCTTGTTCGAAATAATAACATAAATCAAAAATCAATTAAAACCAATATTATCTACTTAATTGCAATGTCGAAATTAGTAAAATATCAAAAAATTATGAAAAATGATAAAGTAGAAAATTAATTATTAATAAAAATAGTTTTCGAAAATAAAATTGTAAGTTTTACAGATTCCAAACTATGAGTTATTTCCCTTGTTTAAGTTACATTTCAAAAATAATAATAGAGGATCAATGGATTATAAAATCGTGAAAATACAAATTATATTCCCAGACATGACGGTTAGGATATCGAACATGTGTAGTATTTTTATTTTTTAAATAAGTATTTGTTTATTTAAAATTTCTCATTTTCGGCTTTTAACAAAGCCCTCATCAGGATTTTTTTTTTTTTTTTAAAACAACACATTTAAAAAATTTTTTTTTTTCTTGCCATGGTGTAGTTCGGCATAGTCTATTTATCAAAGATAGATGGTGTGTATCGTCCAGTCAAGTGGGTAGGCGCTCAATCATGTGCACATGTGTAGAAATTAATAAAAACAGTGGTTCTCAACCTTTTTTACGCATGGACCCCTTTTCCCTTCTTTTTATCTTGGTGGACCCCTTCATAACTATGGGTCATAAGACAATCTTCTATTTTTCACTAATATAAATTTTGAGGTTTTAATAATCAAAGAAATATTATATAATTAAGCTTTATTTTTAAAGGAAAATTAATTTAATGAGGTAAACCTGGGAAATAGAAATATTATAGTTAAAATAAATTGAATGATTGAAAAAAAACATACAAAATTACAGTAGAAATTAAATTTTTAATAATAAAAACTATTCTGAGTTGGTTTTCTACATGGGCCACCAAAATATCGTTGTGGACCCCAATTTTGTTATGTTTTGCCTGTGGACACCCAGAAATATTCCATGGACCCTGGTTGAGAACCCCTGGTTTAAAGTTTCTCATTTTCGGCTAACACAGCCCTCATCAGAATTTTTTTTTTTTTTTTTAAACAATATATTTTTTCTTTTTCATCACAAGTAAGAATGAAAAAAAAAATGTATTGTTTTAAAAAAAAAAAGTTCCTGATGAGGGCTTTATTATAAGCCGAAAATTAGAAGCTTTAAATAAATGAATGTTTATTTAAAAAATAAAGATACTGCATGTGTTCGATCTTCTAACCATCATGTTTTTGAATTTCATTTTCTCCATGCTTCTAAAATGTTGATTTCTATTAATTTCTATACATATTTTATGTAAGAATGTCGTAATCTATATTATAAAAAAGGCAAAACATCTGTTTAAATATATGTATGTATGTATGTATGTATGTATGTCTACCTAAAACTTTCAACAGAGGCGATGGATTTTCACAAGATCGGTATCGTTTTGATGCGCGACCCTTCGGACGACAAATATCGAAAATTAGCTAAAAACATTAATTCCTTCACACACCCTCAACTGGGCACTTTTCTACAGGGAGGGGTCGCTTTTTTCACCGATATTTTCAAAAGTCATCCCCTCTTTTCGTTTGATTAGCCTTAATTTAAACCTACATCACTTCTGGTTTGGCGATGGGCGCAACAGCAAAGATATCACTTTCTTTTTTCACATTCTTTTCCTCCTTCGCAATATGGGTTCGAGCCTGCTTGCCTACTACTATTTTTTTTGTTTTTTTGTTGTTCAACACACACCTCCAAACACCCGGGCAATGCCGGGCACCCAGGGTAGTATGTTACTAATTGTGACATGACAATTAAGTAAATAATGTTAGTTTTAGTTGAAAGACAATAAATGAGATGGATAGATTCCAACCGAGAAAGTATTAATTCTTTCCTCTTTATCAGAAACATTGCTCACAAAATGTGAGGCCTAAAGGGACAAGTTAGGGAAGCATTCCATTCATTCAGTCGTCAGTCTATTAATATCATTAAACTTTATCATCATGTGGTTCTTTGTTGTTATAAGTCACTAGCAGGGCTACATGGCGTTGCCTGATGCAAAAATGTAAAATATTTCCGTTTAAACGTCAATCTCTCCCTCTTTATCTCCTCCCTCGTTTTCACCCTCCCTTTCTCTCTTTTTGTCCAGCCAGCCCATTCCTCTTTCTAGCTACACACACACACAACTCGTTTTTTATAGATTTCTTGAGGAATGAGTCAGCATGAGTGAATAAACTCATTGAATTAAAAAAAAATCAGTTATTTATTTTAGTTAATAACTGTAATGACGAAAAAACCGCCCCCTCTCTCCACACCCTCGACCCGACGAAATCTGTATCAGCTTAAAAGATTATTTTCTAAAGTTTAGATATTCTTTATTCGGGCAACCCTTATCAAGAAAATATCAACTTTGTGGATGTTTGTTTTGTATCTTTTTAGTTTTAGTCAGACATAGAAATATATCCACACAGACAACTCCTCTTTATCTAATAAATGACTCATTAGTGAAAGCAAAAATAAAATGAAAAAAAAAGTGGGTGATAGATAAACAAAATGTATTTAACAAATCCATGATTTAACGTTCGATAAAATAGGAATATTAGGTTAACTTTAAAAATTCATGTAAACATTTACTGTATTTTGGTTTATTCAGACTACTGTTCTTATCTTGGATGATATTCTCACAATGTATCAGCCGATGTAACCTCCGATCTTCTTCAGGAGTATTTTGTTGAACTCGCGGAAACTACACAGAATTGTGAATGGAACTCTTTATTTAGCGTATATTTCGGCATATAAAACGTTAAAACTCATCTCTAAAAACCAATATTTCATAGGATACAGGGTGTTGCAATCTCTAGCCTAGGCTAAACAAACATGGTTTAGTGTTTTAGCAGTCTTCTTATACAACCAATATATGATAAATTTATTAAAATATGCTCCAATTTTGTACCTCATTTTATTTGATGGTCGCCTTATACGCCAAAATATATGGTAATCCACGAGGGTAGAATGCTCTCATTCCATCAGCCATGACAGATAAAAGTCTTTAGTAATTTGTCATTGTATGCTTAATATTACTAATACTGAGGATCGAACCTTCAACCTCCAGAAGAGTGTCACTTAGAAATGAATCTGAATATTCCATAAATACAACCTGAAGAACGTTGGAGGTTACATTGGCCGGAATGTTCTGCAAGGTCAAAAACAAGTTTGACACGAAGGGCTGCTAATGAAAATTAAATCCTGCAGTATAACTGGACGTATACTAAGTATAATTCTATCCTTCTTAGACAATAGGACCATCCAGGTCGTCATTGATGAACGTATATCCAAGCAGCATGACATTAATGTGGGAGTGCTTCAGGGATCCATCCTTGGACCACTATTATTCATTATATTCATAAACGACCTCCCTGATAATATTGTGTCCGAGATGGGTATATTTGCTGATGATACAACGCTCTATAACATGCATGAGGGAAGAACAGATGTACATAAATCTACAAACAATGGCAGAATTGTTAGAAAATGACCCTCAGATCGTAGTGAAATGGGGCCGCAAATAGACGGTATCATTAGTAAGACTAAGCTGCTTTTCTTTAACAATTACAAGATGCCTCTCCAACCACCGATATCCATGACAAATAACACTCTACCTGAGAATTCCTCCTTCAAACTCTTCAGCCTAACATTTTCAGGTAATATGAACTAGAACAAATACATTGAGAACATTGCAAAGGCTGCTGCAAAGAACGTGAGTTCTCTCTATCGAGCTAGAAGACTACTCAGGTGTGAGTAGTCTTCTACTCTACCTCTACAAGGTCACCATTCACCGATGCATAAAGTATTGTTGCCACATCTGGATTGGTGCATCTACCACTAGTCTCTCCGTCTTGGATATGGTCCAAAAAAGAGTCTAGGATCTAATATATCCCACTTTGTCAACTAAGCTCCAATCCCTGTTCTATCACCTCAATGTTGCATCTCTGTGCCTGTTTTCAAATATTTTAATGGAATGTGCTCTGATGAACTCGTTGCACTTGTGCCCCCTCGACGTACATATCCCCGCCAAACTCGCTTAGCAACAAAATCTCACCCTTCACTGTGGAGGTCCCTAAATGCCAGAAAGCTTTCTACTCTAATAGTTTCTTCCCTCAAACAGCTAGACTTTGGAATTCCCTTCTACCTGCTATCCTTGCTGTACCGATATGCAGAAGTTTAAATGTAACGTAAACCAACATCCTGTTAATCTTTCCTAAGCATAGTCTCAAATATTAACCCTTTACGTCCAAGTGGCGATATGCCTTCTTAGGGGTGAACCTGAGTAAAAAAAAACAAAAAAAAAAAAACAAAAACATAAGCAATAATTTTTCTCTACAAAATAATCAAACCAAACCAAATACCATGAATACATATTTGAAGATATAAAGAACTTGAAGTATAAAACATTTTTCCAAAATTACTGGATTCAGCATTAAATAATCCAAAAAGGTTGATATGCCGTAAAACAAAACCAAAAGTAATTTAATGGAGAACATTTTTTTTATTAATTCATTTATAAAAATGTTTCAAACCAAAAATAAACACGAATCATGGTCATTTCAAATGGCACATCTGATTGGTCAAATGGCTGTTGTATGAAAGTATGAAAGATTGGTCATCCATGATGTAGATAAGATGCAAACATTCACATGTACACAAAATCATTCCAGTAGTTGTAAAAGCTCATAAAAAAGAGTTTCAAAAAACTATACAAAAAAACCAAAAAAAAAACAAACACACAAGTGCAAGAGAAACCCAAATAATTGAACTTAAAGGAACGGTTAAACGGTCTTTGCGAAAAACTTGTTAAGTATGTATTTCTCAATACAAAATGTATATTTCTCAATAGATTTTAACTCGAAATAATTCCTCATATAATAATCTCCCCCCCTCTTCTCTCGGTAACCCCTCAGTAGTGAGAATGGTAGTCATGTTTTTTTTTTTTTTTTTTTTATTCTTTAACAATCGTAATGTTGAGTATGGGACAGCCAAATCAGCTACCAACATTGTCCTGCTTTTTATTGAAACCAACCAAGAGCTATTTTTAGTATCCTCGTTGTTCCCTTAAGTGCAATTGTCTGGATCTCTTTTGCACCTGGTTCACTAGGAATATTAGTTAGGTAGGACTTCAGGTTCTTCTTCATAAGCCCTGTGGCACCTATAATAACTGGTATGATTGATATCTCCCTAATATTTCAGTGTGTGTGTGTGGAGGTGACCAACAAGGCTAATCCTGGCCTTGAACTGCCTTTCACAGTTCGGGCAGGTTGTTCCATTTCTATTTGGAGGGTTGGCTTGCAAGCCTTCCTCTCTCTCTCTCTCTCTCTCTCTCTCTCTCTCTCTCTCCTTCTTTCTCTTCTCCATGAGGTCCGCACGTTGGTTGGCCTCAAAGGTGGTTTGCGTGTCTTTGGCCTAGATCTCCCATATATCAGTCTTGATGTCACACTTCCTCAGGTTTGCTTTCAGAAGATCCTTAAATCATTTCTTCTGGCTTTCTTGAATAAGCTTTTCTTTTAGCTGTCCATAGAAGAGTTGTTTCAGCAGCCGGGAATCCGACATCTTGACAACATGGCTCGACCACTTCAGCTGGTTCCTAATGATGGTTTGATTGCTGGTGGTGTTGGCCTCCTGGAGAAAGTTGAGGTTAGTGCGATAGTCCTCCCATGAGATGTTCAGAACGCTCCGCAGACAGCGTTGGTGGAACTTCTCCATCGCCTTGGGGTATCGACGGTATGTCGTCCAGGTCTCTGAGGCACAGAGAAGCGTCAGGAGCATAATAGCTTTCTACACAGCCATTTTGGGTGTCTATGCGTGTGTGTCTTGAAGCACATTGGTTCGCAGACGGCCATAGGCTGCTCTGGCACATTTTAGGCAGTATTGGACTTCATGTTGGATGCCAAGTAACTTCCCGGGTATGAGAAGTGATGCACATTCTCCAGGGGTTTGTCGGCTATGATGAGGGAAGGAGCTGCAGTGTCAGCCCTGTCTCCGGGCTTTGGTTGTTACATGATATATGTCTTTGTTGGGTTAATAGCAATCTGGGTATATAATAATATTTAACAACAAAAAAAAACAACTTTTTAATGTGTAGACAAAATGTTTTTTTCTTCGCAATACACTCACACCGTGATTTAGAGACTTTGCCCAAGAAAGCCCCAATAGTCTCCGCTTCCCACAGTAGAAGCAAGTCGCTAATTGTCATCATAGAATGTACTCCACTGAACTCATAGCACTAATGCACCCTTTCTTAACAGATACTTACTCCCCCATTTCACCCGACTTACCGAACAGGCAGCAAAATCTCATGCCTTCACTGTAGAGGTTTCCCAATTCAGGAGACTAAGAATGCTTCGTCCCTCAGACTGCTTGATTTTGGAATTCTCTCTTTGTATCCTGCTTCCTAACTGTTCTAACATGCAGAAATTTAAATGTAATGTGAACAGATATCTTGCTGCTCAACTCCCTACTTGGAGTGTTTCTGTAGGCATTGTCCATCATTCACAGTATTCCTTTACAGCTCAGTGGCGATTTGTGTATTTCTGGCCTCGGAAAATTTACGTCACTTGATGTTTTTGTTGACGGTGTAATCTCAAAAACATAACTTTGTCTGTAATTACCGGACGCTATTTTATAATTGTTTTTTTTTTTTTAAATTTCATAACTTTTTGATTCTTTTTTTTTTGTGTGTGTGGGGGGGGGGGGTTATAACTTTCTTGTCACCTCAACACTAACCTTTAAAATGATAAAAACCTATAAAATCGTTATTTTAAAGGTGTGTGTTAAGATGGAAAGAAAGTAAAACTTTACCTTTTTTTTTTTGACATGTTAATTCTGATTTACAGATTCAATTTAATAATTTTATTTTGTTTTGTTTGTCCAGTAAAATTTGGATGTAATTGTTTTCTGTTCTTGTTAGGTTACGTTTTTTGAGATTACACCGTCAACAAAAACATCACATTACCTACATTTTTCGACACCAAAAATTTGAGACTGCTCAAATACACCAGTACCGCAATTTGCCTTGTTTAGGATGAATATGATTTAAAAAAAAAAAAAAAAAAAAAAAAAAAAGTTACCAAGTTTTTATTATCTGCTATAATCAAATTTTGTTACAAAGCGAGAAACTATTTTTTGATCCGCCATCTTTTATATATGTTTTATAAATTAGGGGGAAACAACTCCATTTGAACCTTCGAGATCAAAAGCAGCCTTGTAATGCATACAATTTACTATTAAAATCGCTGAAACTGATAAATTTTAATTTTCTTAGTTAAAATACATACCCGGTCAATTTACGTGAATTTTGGAATATGGCATCTTCGTTTCATGACGAATATTACACCATAAAGATTTATCTGTTTTTCATTTCTTTATTTTTTTTTAATTAAGTGTAATTTTAAATAGGCACCAAAGAGAATTGTTTTAGAACTATGTAAACATGTCTTACTCATTTCTCTCAAACTCGGCTGTGCTTTTCGTGAGCCATTTATCATATTTCTAGGTAGATGAGAGGGTGGAGGAGGTCCAAATTGTGGACGCAACAACACTATAGGCCGACAAAGGAATCAGCCGATACATTAGGTTCTCATGACCTCCACAATAGGACTAGCAAGCATAGACAATTTTGAATAGAATAATAAAAACACTTGTGTATTTAATCTCGCTAACCTAAGTATAGAGTAAATACCAGGGTACTTGAGTCAGTGAAAATTGTCCTACTCTACTCAATAAAACGAAAAAAAATAATAAATAAATAAAAACAACTACCACGTAATACTAATGAGAAATTTTTTACATATTTTTGGTTTACACATTTTTCGGCATTAACTATTTTATTGATTCTTTGAATTTTCATAAATTTTTTTCAAAATTATATATATATATATATATATATATATATATTATGGCGGTAGAGTTTAGTTTCCTAGAAAGTACATCCAATGAAACATGTGTCTACCAACACGTGCTCAATGAGTTAACAGAGTAGGTATATTAAATTTATTTATGCATCAACATTTATATAAATAAATTTAATATATATAATTTTGGAAAAACAAAAAACAAAATACAGTAGATTTGTAAAGACATTTATTTTTTGGATACAAAGACGGATGACACCGGTAAAAAAACATTTTTTTGATAACATGAATAGGTTAGCCTAATTAATCTGGAGCAAAAAAAAAAAAAAATGAATAAATGTGGATCCATTATCCAGAACACTTTTTGTTCTTTTGTTTAGGGGAGGTGGTGTTTGACCAACACTGCTGGGAGCTATGACGTAATATACTGTTTTGTTTGTACATCCCCAAAACAGTGTTTCATGGGAAACAACTGATGATCCCTGAAAACTTAGGACTATTGTGAGTTTGAGGAAGCAGGTTTGTTCAGCGGTTGCAGGAGATTAAATGACTTACTGACAAAATAATTTTCGAATGAAGAACTAAAAACTAAATTTTTATATAAAATTCTTTTTTTAATATAGTTTTCAAGTTTAAAAAGCTTTTTTAAGACTCTTGCCATTTATTTTTTATTTTTTATTTTTATTTTTTTACATTTTTAATTTAAGACCCTCATCCTCTTTTTACATGTTTAGTTTAAGACTTTCACCCTCTTTACATTTTTAATTGAAGACTTTCACCCTTTTTACATTTTTATGTTTAGTTTAAGACTCTTACCTTTTTACATTTTTAACTTAAGACTTTCACCTCCTTTTTACATTTTTTAATTTAAGACTTTCGCCCTTTTTTTACATTTTTTAATTTAAGACTTTCGCCCTTTTTTTTTTACAGTTTATTTGTTTTCATTTCAGTACATATCAAAAATAATTTACAACTAAATCCAAATTATTTCATAAAAATTGAATTCACATTATATTGTGAAAAACATGCCAATCTGATTTTAAAATCACAACGCAATGAATAGTCTACAATCTACAGGGGAAATATAAGATTTTTTAGGCTTAAGTCTTTAGGCTTTAAAAATTTTTAGCAGTTGGAGTAAAGCATTTGGTCTACTAACTATGCTGAACTAACATGTATATCTGTACTATTCTAAATATCTTTTTAACTGACAAATTTTTAAAAACCTTGGAACATCGGGAAGTCTTAGTTGATATCTGCTGGCTTAGCAAGCTGAAAATTAGCTAACGGTGTTCCTTTGAATAATCGTGATGCAGAGGTAGATTCATTTTACAATGTTACCTGGTTTGTGAAATCAGTTGATGCGGTACTCAGGAAGCTTGAGAAGCTGGTGGTGAATGCTAGCATTCCTATTGAATTCTATGAAAATAATGAGCACTCAACAATAATAAGTGGGTTGCTTTCCACACATTCCATTGATATTATTTACAGCGTTTTTAAGAGACCTGAGGGTTTTCAGGCATCTATTAATTACAGATTAAATTTTTATTTTTTAAAATTTTTAATGGGGATATGGAGCTACAAAACAACCAAACACTGATAAATTTTTGACAATATAAAGAAATTGAAACATAATTTTTACGAACATTGAATTCACAACGTGTTGAAAAACGTCAGTTTATATAATTATAAAACTCTGGACTGTGCAGGCGTCCTTTCTTGAGTCTTGCATGTAATAAAGTCGTATGGTTGTCTGTTTTTTTTTTTTTGTTTTTTTTTTCACAATTAAATTAATAGGTACAAAAGGTACAGGTTCATAAATTTTCAGTGTGTGTGTATATATATATATATATATATATATACATATATATATATATATATATACGAGCAAACAGTTAATAAAACATGTTAAAAAACACTTTGAAAAAGAGTTAAAGCATATTTAATCTGAAAAATAAACACTTGATAAGTGGATAGTCCTTAATCCGCGGAGTTTCAAACAAATACTTTCCTTCTCATCAGAGGGTAGGAATTAGCAAAATGCGGGATCGGATTTTGCATACAAAAGTATTTGATGAAACAACAAGTAAGTCAAAGATCTTACTTGAAAACAAAAAAAGTGAAGCAGAGGGAATATGGTGAAGAAAAAGGTGATCACACATGAATGGATAGTCTGGTGGAAGATAAATAATCCAGTGACGGTAAAATCCAAATATGTAACTTCAAGAAAGTTAATTAAATTTCCATTTGCACAAGTAAAATCCAAAAATCCCGTAATTGGAAGAAGATATATATATATATATATATATATATATATATATATATATATATATATATATATATATATATATTTGCATATTACATTCAAGAAAATGTTTTAAAATTTAACTCAATGTTATTAATTGTTGCTGTAGACTTATTTTGTTTTATACAGAAATATTAAAATTGATTTATTTAATTTAGTTTTAATTCAATTTGTTTAGTTTAATTTATTTTCAATTATTTATAGCTGAAATAAAACAGTTGCGTTAAACACTGGAAGTAAGCTTTTTTATGTAAGCTGTAAGAGTTATGTTCCCTTTAAGCTGTCATAGTTATTTTGTGTTTGATTTTCGTAGACCGAGATGGATCTAAATCTAACATATGGTCATTTTTTGTAACAAGTTAGGATATTCAGTTTATCTTAAATAATATGTAACTAATCCCTCTGCCCGGCAATATGGTCCGACCATGCAACGCTGAGTGTATACAGCTAGTCCTCTTTTAAAATCAAAACGCAATGAGTCATCTACCGCATAGTATACAGTATACAAAGGAAGCATAAGGTTTTTTCGGCTAGAGTCGGAGCATTAAAAATTTTCAGCAGTTGGAGTCAAGCATTTGATCTACTGACTACATAGATTTTCTGTTTTTTTTTTTTTTTTTTTTTTTTTCCCCTCTCATACATGTTGCTCCTGAGGAATGCAGTTCTGTTTTGGCAAACGATTAAGATGGAAAATGGAAGAAAGAAAGAAAAAAAAAAATGGTGGAATCGAGTTACCATTTCTTCATCTTGAGTCTGTAAGCATTTGGCTTTTGCATGAAGAAATAGAAGCGGAGACTCGATTCTTCGGTCAATAGGTAGGTTTCTTCAGACATTTACTCAGCTGCTTCGTCTGGCTCAAAGCCAAAAGAATAAAGTTTGCAGTAAGAAAAATGCATATACTGCTAATGGTTGAACAGAAGACTGACAAATAGGCTTTCTGCGAGATGCTAATGATTTGAGTATTACGCAAGTTTTTCTAACGTTTTCTTTAAATTTTACATTTTTTTCTTTCTTTTACTTTTTTTCACCCTTTTTCGCATTTTAATTTGGAATGTAAGAGGACTACAATTTGGAATTGTGTCTAACAGGGGACTGTGGATAGTTGAACAGTGAGATGTTTGTTCACATTACATTTAAACTTCTGTCGGTTAGTACTGTCATGGAAGCAAGAAACTGGGAGGAAATTACAAAGTCTAGCAGTCTGAGAGAAGAAACTATTAGAGTGGCAGGCTTTTCAGCATCTAGAGACTTCAACAGTGAAGAGGTGGGATTTTGCTGCTTGTCAAGTTCGGAGTATATATGCTGAGGGGGCACAAATACTATGAGTTCATTAGCGCACATTTCAATAAAGTACTTGTAAAACATGCACGGCATAATCATGTTGACACACCGGTTCTTGTTGGATCATCAAAGTTAAGCAACGCTGAGCCTAGTCAGTACCAGATGGTACTTCAGCGATGGGGCAGAGGTTAGAGCTGGGCTGACAGTGTGAGACCTATTAGATTTGAGACTCTTTTTGAAACCCTGTCTAAGAGTAAGAGACCATGCGTGGCCGAATTGTGGGTTCGCAAAGATAATCTAATAAAAAAATGAGTGGGAGAAAAGATGGTTTCTCAAATTTCATTTTGCTTATTTCTCCACCCACTTCACATGACGAACTGTAGCTTTGTAAAGGGATAGAGGATGCTCTCTGGTGTCCTTTTCTTTTTTTTTTTTTTTTTTTTTTTTCAAGGTGCTTCAAAACTTGATGCAACATGCATGCATCAGATTTTATTTAAATTACAACAACTTTTTTGTCAACGTATTGTCAAAATGTTGGTGAATATTTGAGTTGGTCACAGGTGGTATGCATATTTTGTGGCTGGTTAGGTGACCTTTTGCTGAGGAGAGTTTCCTCTCCTTTTTTTTTTTTTAACTCATGTTCACCCCTTACAAAGCATATGGCCACTTGAACGTAAGGGGCTACTATTTGGAGCCATTTCCAGAAAAGATATTTGTTTATGTTACATTTAAACTTCTGCATATCAGTACAGCCAGGAAGACAGGCAGCAGGAAGGGAATTCCAAAGTCTATCCGTTCGAGGGAAGAAACTATTAGAATAGAAGGCTTTCTGGCATTTAAGGACATCAACAGTAAAGGGGTGAGATCTTATTGCTAAGCGGGTTTGTCGGGGGTATGTACGTCGAGGGGGGTACAAATGAAACAGGTTCATCAGAACACATTCCATTAAAAATATTTGTAAAACAGGCACAGTGATACAACATTGTGGCGATGGAACAGGGGCTGGAGCTTAGTTGATAAAGTTGGATTGGAACAAAAATAAAAATTGTCTCAATCTAGAAGGATTTCTTTTTTGACTGAGGACAGAAAAGACCCATTGTAAAATCAGAACAGATACTACACTTTGTTCCTAGTCAAAAGGCTAAAGAACTTAATGTTAATATTTATCTACCTCCCATAGCAAGATGATGTGATACAAGGGTCGAAATGTAAGATTTGAAGAGCCAGTGTCCTAGAAGAAAAAGCATTCTGGCTTGCAAAAAATGCCTGAGCAGGTATTCCTGTCGACCTTCCTCAGTTAAAGTGCCTTGGCAATTAGCAATAAACTAATCCGTTTCAAAGGAAGATGCAAAGAATGGATCTCCTAGAACTGCCATACCTCGGTCAACAGGGCAAAAGCCATCACAACAATGGCCTAGACTGATGGCTTTGGTGTTGAGGATAACTCCCCAGCTGCCATATGTTAGAATATCTCAGCTTTGCCTGGGTGTAAAATATGCTTTAATATGGTATTTTAATTTGTCCAGATTTTGTATATATTATTATAAAGTCGTGATTTCAAAAGTTAAAAAAAAAAGTATTTAGGTGCCTTCAGCTAGAATCGAAACCAAAACTGTAGCATTCAAAGCTGGTGACGTTACCACTGTACTAACATGACACGGATATAAAATGATTAAAAATTAAAAATAAATGAATGTACAAAATTTTTTCAATTTTTATCCATTTTTGACTCCCTTAAAAACAATTTTAACTGGCTAAAGACCCATAAAAGAATGGCCCATAAAAAATCCAATCATTTGAGGCCCCTAGCGCTGCTCTGCGACTTTTAGTTTCGGAGGAGATAGAGTTTGAAAATATGGAGGCAGACAGACATATAGCCGTTTATATATTAGATTTTACATTTAAGTTTTCCCATTTTTATTTTAATCTGATAACTGATTTTCTCAGTGATATCTCCTATTCTGATTTTTATTTTTGGCATTCTCGTACACATTTAATCCCCTCCCCCCCAAAAAAAAACAAACATTAAACTGAATATGATAATGATGAGGGAGCATAAACTCATCATATCCCAAAAGAAGAGGAAAAGCAATAAATCCTTCACTGCCTCTAGAAGGAGGCGATAATGCCTGGGAGCATGACTTCCTGCTGCAAAACGTACATTAGTCCAAAGGCTGACTAAAAATCACACTGTAATCAAAGGAAAATAACAGTGCTAATAAAGTTGTCAAATATGTTTTTTACATGTGACCCTTGACCCATAACTACATTGACCTAAAGAACAAAATAAACAATTACCGCCCCAGCCCCACCCCAAAAATAGAAACAAATTCCTATTAAAAGACTAATTTGAATGAGGTAAAGAGTAGGGGTCAGGAAATTTCTAAGAAAGGAAGTTGTTTTGACTTTGCATTGGCCATTCCAAGGCTTACTGAAGTTCCTTTATTCCCTTCAAGAAAAAAATCTCTACTCATTTTATTTTCTCAGTTATTTTCATGGCAAGTGCTCGTCTGAGTTTCAATCGGCAAGCACTTTTCTAACTACAACCACAGTCAACAGTTTCACCCACTTTTATCTGTGCCTAAATCTGAACATCAATTTAATGCACAAAGCTTCATTCCTAGTACTGCCTGCCTGTGGAACTCTGTACCCAGTCTACTTTCCAGCTGACTCAATGTAACTACAGAACATATACAAATAAGTGACAAAAATCTATATTCCAAATTTCAAAATGTTACGATTTATTTCTTCAAGTATGTTCAAAATCTTACCATTTATTTCTTCAAGTATGTTGAAATGCTCAATTCTTGACAGTACCTGTTTCAAAGTGCAGTCATTCATGCAATTCTGTCAATTTTTTAATTTGCATATAAATAAAAATATATTTTGCTCTTTTTTATTGAGCACTATCAATAATCTCGTTAAATTTATTGGTTTTAATATTTTAATATCTTTAACTGGAATATTTTTTTTATTTTTTTATTTTTTATTCAATTTTCACCCCAAACAAGGCACAGTGCCACTTTGAAGCAGGGGGCTACTATCAGGGACTTAATTAGCGGGGTCATTATGAAGGGAGATGAGTAGAAAGATGTTTGTTAACATTACACTTGAACTTCTGCATATCATTGCAGTTGGGAAAGCAGAATCCCGGAAGGGAGTTCTAAAGACCCGCAGTTCTGGGGAAGAAACTATTGGAGTAAAAGGCTTTCTTGCACCTAGGGATCTCTACTGTAAAGGGATGAGACTTAGTAGCTTGTCGGGGATAGTTACGTCGGGAGGTACAAGTGTTAGCAGTTCGTCAGAGCATTCACCATTGAAGTATTTGTAGAACAGGCAGAGGGATGCAACATCTCGTCGATGGGACAGAGGCTGAAGCCTAGATGACAGTTCAGGACCTATCAGATTGGCGACTCTCTTTTGAACCCTGTCCAGGAGCGAGAGACAAGAAGCAGATGCACCAGCCCAAATGTGACAACAGTACTCCATACATGGGCGAATGGTTGCCTTATAGATGTATAGGATACTGTCAGGCGTAAGTAGTTTTCTAGCACGGTAGAGGAATATATAATCTTGTTAAATTTATTGGTTTTAATATTTTAATATCTTTAACCTGGAATATATATATATATATATATATATATATTCCAGGTTAAAGATATTAAAATATTAAAACCAATAAATTTAACGAATATCTTTAACCTAGAATATATATATATATATATATATATATAAAAAGTTCCAATAATTAAATAATATATGGCTTCACCACCTGATAAGGTCATTAGTTAGTGACTTTGTCTGCCTGTTTGTGTGAGAAACGGTCTCTACTAAATTACGCTGTCAATTTTTGGTCTACAGACTTAAAACTTGATATATAGGGATTTAGATCTGTGGAATAAATGTGTTTTTATTTTTAGTCCGTAAAAATAGCTACTAAATGCTCAAAACTGGAAAAAAAAACAAATTGAAACTTGGCAGATGTAAGTCGACTAAGCATGTTACTTCTATGCATGCGCATGTATATATAAATCATACAAATTTGTTCCTTAGGTCCAAATCCTTCTGAGAGAGATGTTTGAACTTTTAACAATGTTATTTTAAAAATCTTTTTGTATGCGCATGGACTTAGCACAGATCGAAACGAATAATGCTAGAGAGAGCTATATGGTTTAGTTTTGATTCTAACTAATGGCACCCAAATCATATTCTTAGTATTTTGCTAACTCTTGAAATCAAAGTGGTGACCCGACGTGATGGGGGGACAGGATGGTCTGTTGTGTTATAGACGATCCCATCCCCATTGTGTAGTTTAATGAATTGAATGGTAGAAGGATTGAAAAGCAAAGGATTGCATATAATGATGACGAAAACACTCCGGTATATATCAACAAAAGAATGCAGATTTATTTAAATAAAAATAGATGAGGAATATTAAGGATATAGATAGAAAGAATAAGAGTTCTTTGGGAAGGAGTAACATTACTTGCGGTTGATGAGAGGCTGACGGGTTAGTCAGGAGCGCTGTGGTGTGGACAATACCACTGCAGCAGCTTTTCGTTACATGATCGAGGGTTCAGCGGAAAAGAGGAAGAGAAAAGAAAGAAACAGGAAGTCATGTGGCTGTGTCGCTCTCCGGTTATCAGAGTTAAAGGGCGACAATCGAATAAGCCTGGGAGTTCCAATTCCCACAGGTGTTGCATGGAAAGAAATTATATGAGAATGATACAATGGATGTGTAATATGAACAAAAGAAAGGCTTAAATCTGATGATCTCAGAAAAAAAAGTAAAACTTAGTTGTTTCGTTTTACTTCAATTGAAGTACTCAGAAATCAAGTGGCCCTCTAACTTGGGGCTAACACTTAAACTCTGTATGAGATACAAAGATATTCGAATGCCCCATTAAAGTTTTTTTTTATCTAACAAACACTGAGTTAGTAAAGAAGTTAAGAACATAATCCCCCCCCCCCCAAATTGACCATTTTCATATGTTGTAGTATATCCTTCGTTTTTGATCTCTTAGTCTTACTGGATTTCAGGACAAGAATTTATCTAGTCTTGTGGAGTATCCAACTTCGTGTTGCTACTTAAGTTAACTTCACTTGGAGAAGGTGTACCATCTTCTATATATATATAAAAGCGAAAATGTATGTATGTTTGTATGCGTGTTCGCTTTTTCTGTATGTCTACAAATGGCTTTTTTCAGAGAAGCGGTTGGTCGGTTCACAACTTTTTAAAACTTTTTATATCACATATAAATCGTAATATCTCAGAGTTAACAACGAAGCTCGCCTGTCTATTTAATTTGCTCGATTTCGGGAAGATAAATATTCAACATTTGTTGCTCGCCGCATGTGGGTTAGTCTTTTTCCTATAACATCTTGGGAAAATAAAAATAAAAAATACTATCCCGCAGTCAAACTTGACCTCATTAACTCATTAAAACGGGCACCTGTCAAATCCAAGTAATTAAATAAATTCAAACGTGTTTCCGTTAGCATCTCGCGATGGGGCAATGGTTAACATCGCACTTTTTTTTTTTTTTTTTTTCACTTTAATTTACAACTTTGCCCCAAGGGTTTGGGTTCGATCCTCATACTTACCTACCAAAACATCCCCCCCCCCCGGAGTTTCCACAAACACCTCCAAACACCTGGGCAACGCCGGGTACCCCTCGCTAGTCTTCTATAAATATAAAAGTGAAAATGTGTGTGTGTTTGTATGTCTCGCAAAAACTTTCCACACAGGCTACGGATTTTCGCCAAATAGGTATTATTTTCAAGCTCGAACCTTCGGCTGACAAATATCGAAAAATTGGCTAAAAACATTCCTTCATCCTTAACTGGGCACTTTTCTACAGAAAGGGGTAGCAAAAAATCGGTCTTTCATGACAATTTAGCCATACATGCATGCACAAAAAACGTTCTTTCTTGAATTAGTTTAAATATAAGAAAAACACCTACTTTCGCTCACGCGTTCATAGCGCAGTTGGTAAAGTAGTAGCGTCGTTATCTAAAGATTGCACCTTCGAGCTGAGATGTCAGATATATATTTTTGCCTCGATTTTTAAAGTTTTAATATTGAAATAGGGTTATTTATGCCATTTTTTTTGTTTGTGTTTTTTTTTTCTTCCACGTTTGCTGTTTTTGTTTGTTTTTGTTTTTTTAAAATTTTTTTGTGAAGTTTTAACATTGTTCGCTTATTCTTTATTTTGCACCACATTCGTTGTTTTTTATATATATATATATATACTAGCGGGCGGTACCCGGCGTTGCCCGGATGTTTGTAGGTGTGTGTGTTTGGGGGAGGAGTAAATCGGAACAAAAAGGAAACTTAACAATAGCGATTTTAAAAATGGAAAAAAGTGTGTGGGGGGGGCGTTGATAGCAGGTAGGCTCGAACCCAGAGCCTTGAGGCCAATAGGCTGAGCCTGACTGGACACCTGCACTACGGCGATAGTTGCAATGTAAGAGCGATTAAAAAGTGAGTCAAGTCAACAAAGTATAAGTGAAAGACGTTTGATTGTCAGATGGCCGCTTAACGAGGTCATAGCAGGAGCGTTACAACAACGTAAGCAATTGCTATTCAGCAGTGAATACTTTTAGTGCGGGGGACAGTTTTTAATAATTGTTTTTTTTGAGGGGGGGAGGGGGGGGGAAGCAGCTCCCCCGTTTATTATTAGGGGAGGAGTAATAAAGCAATTGTCTGATATGACAGAAAAGCCAACATTGACCAAACGTTTAGCTGGGTATTCAAATCGAGTTTCGTTTTTTTTTTTTTTTTTTTTTTTTTTTTTATTATTATTATACCGAAAAACGAAAGCAACACGCGTCGATCCAAATTGTGGAATATGCCACATTTCAAAGTCGGGCAAATTAAATAGGCAGGCGACCCCGGTTGTTAAGTCGTTAGATATTACGATTTAGAGGTCATATAAAAAGTTTTAAGAACAAGCGAGTCGAGCGAGCAGTCCCCGCAAAAAAGCCCTTAGCGGACGTACACAAAAAGTGTACACACACACACGTGTGCACACACACACACACACACACACACACACACACACACACACACACACACACACACATTTTCGCTTTTATATTTATAGATTATTTAAACAGGGTTATTATGTTCGCTTATTCTTTATTTTTCAATTTTGTTTTGATTTCCCCCCCCCCCCCCCCACACACACACACCTCACTACACCTGGGCAATGCCGAGTACCCCCACTAGTTCCTCATAAAAGTGTTTAAACATACTGAAGAAATCTTATTTGAGCTATGTATACTTTGTAATTTTGAATATTTGATCCGAGTTTACATGTAAGGAAAAGTATCCTCATGCCAGGTTGTCCTGACAAACTTCTTTACAAAGACACCTTAGACATTCGAGGATACTGTCTACTAGGCATTCGAGTTTCTCTCCTTAAGTTTTGGTTTATAACTTGGGTATGATGCAGCCACACCAGCTGCCAACATTCATCCGCTTTTTATTGACTCCAGCCGAGAGCTCTTTTCAGGATCCTCATTGTCCCCTTAAGTGCAATTGTCTGAATCTCTCTTGCACTTGGTTCACCAGGAATACTAGTTAGATAAGTCTTAATATACTTCTTCATAAGCCCTGTGGCACCTATAATAATTAGTATGATTGATATCTCCCTAAGATTCCAGTTTCTCTTCATATCATACATGAGATCTTAATATTTGGTCTGTTTCTCCCTTTCAGCTCTATTTAGACCTCCATCATTAGGGACACTCACTTCAACCAAGGTTGCCACTCTCTCTTATTACATATTAGTGTCAGGTTTAACAGCAGCATTTTCAAGGTAGGTGGCTGTAGAGATTACATGGTTGTTATAACAGTATATGAAGATGTGTGTAGAGATTTTGTTGGTTTAGTCACATTGAAAGAATGGATGCGAGTTCTTGGGTTAGTAGATGCAGAACGGTTGAGGCATTAGAATCAGTTAAGAGTAAGGTCATATGTGAGGAAGTGATGAGGATGGCCATAGATAGATAAGTTTGGAAATCAATTTGTGAAATTTACATAACACATGCTATTATGTAAAGTAGGCATTAACCTAACACAATGAAAACAATTTAATGCAGTAATACTTTGAGGTACAAATGCACTAAGATTTTTTTTTTTTTAATACGATGATACATTGTATTTATATTTATACCCTAACATATGATGAGTTTTTTTTAGATACGATTTCAAAAATCGCGCGACGCCAGCGGTAGTTTGTATTTATCTTTTTTTTTTTTCTTTTGGGGATTGTTGAGTGTAATTTGAGCATAATTCGATCTTGTTTAGAAAAATTTATACAATTGGAATGGATTAATGATGTTTCTTTTAATTTAAATGGGAATAATTATTTTGAGGTATGATTTTTTTTTTTTTTTTTTCGAAATACATCGGACATCATGGAGCGAATTAAACTTGTATCTTAATATGTGTATAAATATGTAAAAATGTTAAAAACTTGAAACATAAAAACTCGAAACAAAGAAACTGAAACATAGAAAAAACAGAAACATAGAAAACTGAAACAAAAAACTGGAGACATAAAAAACTGAAACTTAGAAAACTTTAAACATAAAGAACTTGAAACCTAAAAAAAAACTTGAAACATAAAAAACTAAATTTACCCCCCCCCCACCTCCGAAAAATATGGATATGCCATAAAAACGAACCGACCAAACCAACAACTTTTCTCAGATGGTTTTCAGAAAAAAAAGTAACTTAGTTTCTTGTAAGAAACTGATCTATTTCTAATTCCTGACGCACGCCCACACTGTACAATGATCTTTGAAGAATACACGAGGTGCATGCTCAGAATAGATATTCTGAGCATGCAAGACCTGCTGAAAAGCCTGTTAAAAGTAGGCACTTCATTTGCTTATTAAAACAAAGTTAAGCACAACCCTGAGAAAGGTTCCGCTTTCTATTCATTGCTACTCTATCTTTGTGACAATGAAGGTCATTGGTATGGACGACACAAAGTAATTTAATCACAAGATGGAATAACTAGAACTGGAATTCATTGCATACCTAATCATTGTGTATATCTTGTTATAATGAAGCTTTTGTGTCTGTCTGTAACTAAGATCATCAAATTTTTTCTCAAAAATGTTTTAAAATCTGAAAAATTGACGTTACCTATGAATACTATGATATGATGATAACGTTCAGTGGGTAATTGGCACAGTGTATAAAATTGTAGACTATGGAATCTTTTATGCTAAGATAGTATGAAGATTAGAATAGTACAATTCAATTTATTTGGCAAAAAAAAAAAAAAAAACCTGCTTCAATTGCTATCTAGGAGAAGGATGGTAGAATTTTTCACAGAATAGAAGAGGAAGTAGCCTAGGGACTCTACAAAGTCATCTTGAATTGTTGCATTGTTGGTGCATTTGTGATCTTACTTTGAAGTCTATTCTAAGGTTCAGGGATCCTGGTTGAGGAAGTATCCCTCCACTGGTTCGATTGGGTTTACTTTTGTAAACTTTGTAACTCCCCCACCCCCATTTTGTTCTTCAATTCTCACATATGCAATGTTTCTAACAAAGGAGGAAGGATCGCCGTTTTGGGGGTCGGCTGTTGTTTCGTGTGAATATTATGTTAAGATTTTCAATCCTTTCATAGTATAATTGTCAACTTATCCATCTTGTTAACCCTTATCCTTGGGTAGATTTTTAGCCTTGATAAATCGTGACTCATTAATTATATATATATATATGTTAGAAGTTGGATTATGTAGGTGCTTAGTCTGCGATAGGTAAAATTTAGTTTATTTTCTAGGAATTTAAACTGCATCATTCTTTCTTTCTTTTTCTTTACATTTTTTTACTCAAAGCTTCTTCAGGCTATATATATATATATATATATATATATATATATATATATATATATATATATATATATATAATATATACACACACAAATAAAATTAATCAAGAGTAGGAAACTAGATCTAATATCCAAAAATATTTTTGTTCTTGTGATTAAGGGAGGTGGTGTTTGATCAATACTGCTGGGGAGCCATGATTTAATATAGTGTTTTGTTTTCAAATAACAAAAAAAAGTGTTTCATGGTAAACAACTGATGATCCCTTAAATAAACATTAGGACTATAGTGAATTCGAGAGAGCAAGTTGATGCATTGATTGCAAGTGATTAAATGACTTACTGACTAAATATTTTTCTAACGAATGATAAAAAATATAAAAATGAAAATAAGTTTTTTTTTATATCTATATATATAATTATAAAACTAAAATGACCTTGTAACAGGTGTTGTAACCCAACATCCGGTTTACGACTTCCGGCTGTGCATGTGTACATAAATAAATAATCAACGCGGCAATAAAACATATTGTTTTACTGTATACATTTTCAGCTTCCCAATTGTTTTTCTTTTTTCACGTTTAAATTATCCAAATAAACAATTGTTAATACTTTCTGCATTTTTTTTTTTTACATTGTTCATTTCTGTATTACGTTTAAGTTATTTTAACGCAATTTTCTTACAAATAAATCTGCTTTAACCTGTTGACAACCATAAGAGCATTTTACAACGGCGATTTACCAACCGCCTTAATTTTTTTTTAATTTATTCTCCATTTTTTAATACCTTTTTTATAAAACATTCATACATTTTCTTCTACACTACCAACATAAATAAATAACCTCAAAAATATGTTTTTTTTTTATTTGCGGTACAAATAAATAATCAACGCGACAATAAAATGTATTGTTTTACTGTGTACGTTTTCAACATCCCAATTGTTTTCGTTTTTTTTTTTTTTTGCTTTTAAATTAAAAGATATATCAAAATTTGAATTTAACTTTAAGTATTATGGTATATGTTCAGTGCACATTTACCTATAAGTATGGCAAACCACTTATAATTCAATGGCTGTAAGTTTTTTTTTTATCAAAAATAAACAATTATAAACAGAACGACTCATAGAAATCTATCTATATTCTTTTTTTATTTTAATATACTTTCATAGAAATGTTTCTGTTATGCCACAAAAAACTATTTTCTTTATGTCACAAGTGTCACGCTCATACATTAATTCCATAGCTAATATAACATACTGACCCAACGGGTCACGGGTATATATATATATATATATATATATATATATATATATATATATATAGTATTGGTAGTAATTAATTGTTTGTTTAAAACAAAATATATGAGTGTGTCACTCAAAAGAGTTTAGACAGAGCCAAAATAAGTAAATTTAGTTTACAAACAAATGGCTACACTCCTTGGCCTGACGAAGCGATTCCCTTACTGGGTTTTCGCTGAAACATGTATGCTTATGTGTAGCTATTTGTTTGTAAACTAAATTCACTTATATATATATATACATATATATATATATATACATATATATATATATATATATATATATATATATATATATATATATTTTAGACATGTTCATAAGGTCGTGAAACTGGACATGCTAATGTTTTGAGAATGATGGTTGGTTAAAACTACAAATCCTCGTCAGGTAATTTAAAAAAGTTTGCCTTCCACAGAATAAATAAAGTACGAAGGCTATCGAAAAATAATAATAAAAAAAAAATAAAATATAAAGATGGTGTGTAGATAAGTCCAATTGCTTGTTCTCTAAAAATATAGATTATGAATGTATTCAAACGTATAAATAGTGTATTTCGCTGTCTGAAGAGTAGTTGTTTTGCAATGTTTTTGGGTGATATAATATTTAAAATTGGTTATGAAACAAATGTAACGCATAAGAAAATACACAATAAGATGTTCTCATTTTATATTTTGTTGTCTTGAATTCTGTGAAAATATTATATGCATGATCGGTTATCCAAACTGATAATCATGAAGCTTAACTAATTGAGTGAATTAACTTTGATTTTAATTTTATTGGTATATGAATATTACCGGAATTTTGACATTAAAATTTTGGTTAAAAAAAATACTTAGTAAATTATGAAAATATATATGGCAAATAATTTCAGAACTTACTACCTAGCTCTAACTATGAATTGAGTACTGTTAGAGTAAATACTGGAAAATTTACGCATAAAATTATGTCTTCGTATTTTAATTTATGTGATTAAATAAAGTAATCATCCATATATATTTATTTGTTTATTAAACTGTACAGAAGGCCAGAAAAACATTGGTACCGTCGGTTTTTGACCTTCTCCACCGTTTAATAAATATTAAGCTCTCATATTGAAATTTTTTCTTTTTAATCGAGCACTTTGTTGGAATTCTTTCCCATAAGAGTATATATATATATATATATATATATATATATATATATAAAATTTGAGGTTGCTATTTTTCAAAAGTAAGGTAACCAATGAAATATAACAAGGTTAATACAAGAGTGCTCAATACGGAAGTATAGCAAGTTACATTTTCAATTTGTCTTTATATTAGCAGTAATTTGTTGCTACACAGTCATGAGCATGTTTTGGTCTTCTAGTGTTTAGTAACTAGAGACCTCTTTCGGCAACAAACGCTTATTTACGAAAGCAGAATTCAAAATCGTAAATAAGCGTTTGTTGCATGAAGAGGTC
>NC_136493.1:98329297-98351797 GCF_053919585.1 Euprymna scolopes
GAACTCCCGCATTTTGCAATGCATTAGGCATTTAAAGTACACCATCATTTTCAATCTGAAACCAGATCCACAATGCCCTTTGAGTTTCTTTGTATTGTATTTAAATCTCTCGCGATTGTCTATTCCCAGTTCATTTTTCATCTTTTTCTCCTTTTTACCATCATGAGACCATTTGAACACATGGTTGGCAATTGTCTCTGTGGTCAGTCTTAGGATATATCCTAACCAGCCCAGACATCGTTTGTAGATTATTGATGATACAACCTACTGGTTAGTGTGATCTCAGACTTTTTGGTTGGTAATTTGATCGTTTCATTTGATCCCTAGAATCTTTCTAACACCACACTTAAAAACAAGCGTGCATGGTCCCCCGTGAGTGCACAGTGAACAAGGTATAAAAGAAATTACTAAATTTAGCACTCCACCCCTCATTAACCCTAAAAGTCCCCAGGGGACGTCAAATCCTGGTGAAAATGAATAAACGGTGCAGTTTTAGGCCATAACAAATGTAAATTTGAATTCTACACCATGCAAAAAAAGAAATGACTAAATTCATCATTTGCCCTCCTCATTTAGCTCCCAAAGTTCCCAAGGCCTTAACATATTTAAATTTGAGTTCAGCACCATGCAAACGTGCTAAATAGACATACACAGAAAATTTTGGACAAACATGGTAAAATAGTCCCAAAAATGGAGTGTTTTTATTAGCCCTATGAGAGCACCCAAGAGTTAACGCAAAGTATAGACAAACAAAATCATATAAAAATCAGTTAGTTACAACTTTTCAGAAAGTTTTTTATAAAAATCCAAGGATCTATTTTTTTTTTTTTAATAAGCACGAAAGTGTCAATTTTAGCCATTTTAACCTGAAAGGCACCTCTAGGGCAACCGGAGTTTTCCTGGAAAATCCGTTGTTACTTTTTTACTCATATCATGTTTGATGTTTGTGCAAAATTTCAAAAAATTCCAAGGCGTAGTTATTGAGAAAAGTGCGGACAGACGAGCGGACAAGGGTGAATTTACAGGTCCACCCTCCTTTTGTCGGTGGACCAACAGATGCGGCTAATTCCTTCTCTTCGGTGATTTTGAGATGCCAAGTTTAACTTTTGTATAACAACATGGACAAGATGTTGCTTTTATAAAATCTTAATTTAGATATGAGGGTAATTTTTTTTGTTTCTTCAAACCTTGCAGAACTGGTTAAATCCTGCTGCGGCTCTTACCTATCCTGTACTGCAATTCATAGTTAATTAGATGGCACCTATTTCTTGTATGTATAAAGGAAGTATTATGGCAATTCCTTGAGGAATTTACGATTCAAAGAATCTAATTACTGTTTACTCGCCCAAAATACCTGTACTTTTAGCAGGTATTTAGATGCGACATAATTACGTCGGCATTCTGGTTTCTGTTAGATCACCAAAGTTAAGCAATGTTGAGACTGGTTAGTACTAAAATGAGTGACCGTTTGGGAGTACTAAGTGCTTTATGCGCTCTCTGCTTATCACGGCGTTGCTTCTAGTCGACAGATTTTTTTCTTATCACTAGAATCAAGTCGATTCAGGAAAGGAGTGGTCAGAGATTGAGCAACCCTTGCTTCACAATTGCATGCGAAGCCACCCTTACATGGAGTATCCATTGTCTTGAGATGGAACAGATGGTATAAATAGCAGACATTTAATCTCCTGTTGGGGTCTGTTGAACCTTCTGCTCACCGTAAAAAAATAAAAATTTGAATTAAGATAGAGAAACTTGGTCGCATCTTCGAAAACATTGTTTCATAAGTTCATTTTGAAAACCAAATAATGTTATATAACGTTTTTATTATTAAATGATTAAAATACATTTTTTTAATTTTTTTTATTTTTTTTATTTTGACGCTTTCATTGTTTTTTTTTTTATCTTTTGTTTTTTCTTTGTTTTGTTGGTGGTATCAAACTTGATTGGGACAAACCAATAAAATTTTTATATCAAACTTAATCCTGACAAACCAGTAAAAAATTGATTTTCAACTTTAGTGTGACAAACCAATGAAAATTTTATATCGAATTAAGTGTGACAAACAAATGAAGATTTGATTTTAAACTAAAGCATGATAACTTAACAATATACTCCTCAGTAGTTACTTAATTGTTGCTCGACATCTTGCTGCTCAACTCCCTACATAGTATCCCTGCAACTTAATGTCCCTGATAGTAGCCCCCTACATCAAAGTGGCACTGTGTCTTGTTTGAGGTGAAAATGTAATAAACAAAAAGCAAAAAACAATAAAAATTTTATTATGAACCTAAGCGTGACAAACCAATAAAAATTTTATTTGCAACTTTAGGGTTGCAGGAATATTAAAAAAAAAAAAAAAAGAAAAAAAGAGAAAAAAAAAGGTGGGTATAAAGTTCATTACTGCTTGGTGTGACTTGTTTTGTTGGGATAAAATTATGTCTTAACATAACTATTAACTATTTCTTCGCCACTTCGCAGCTTTGATTCGCATTACAAGTATATAAAAAATACGAAATGACATCCAGGCATGAACGCATTAAGTTCATATAATCACTGATGCCTGACAATTAGGAAGTTACCCTTTCACAGCTCGTCAACAATTGCATGTTCATGCAGAGTTTGGATGACATTAGACGGGGCAGCAGCCACAAAGTTAAAGGCAAGTCTGAACAAGAGAAAGCTTACCTTTCAGAAGAATTTCTTTTCTTTGAGTTCCCTCGTGCGTTGCAGCCATGCAGGTTAGTTACATAAATCGGACTGAAAGACCCCGAAAAACAGTGAGCAGCTCATTTACATCATAATTCATTTTGGAGGGTTCTAGTAACCACCTAGCAGTTTATTCTGTTTTGCTGTAAATACTGTTTGATTTTTAGTAGAACCTTCGTTCTTAACTAATGGAATTGAAATTGTGTGTGTGTGTGTGTGTGTGTGTGTGTGTGTGTGTGTACATATATATATATACACACACACACACAATTTATAAATTTATATATATATAAAATATATATATATATTTTATATATAGTAATTTATAAAATATATATGGCGATTAAGCTACACTAAATATTCTGCGTTTCATCCAACTATAGGATTCGTCAATCCTATAGTTGGATGAAACGCAGAATATTCAGTGTAGCTTAATCGCCATATATATTTTATAAATTACTAACTAGCTCTACCTACGTATTGAGCACTTTTGAAGTAAATACTTAAAGTTTACGCATAAATCTATACTTTCGTATATTAAATTTATGTGAATAAATGAAGTAGTTATATTTTATACATATATAATTGGTAAAAAACAGGGGAAGAGCTTAAATAGTCTGATGATATAGACTGGATAATTTGTTATCCCTTCTATTGAAACAACTTGTAATGGTTTAAGTAAATACACCCGAGGTTGAAATACTAAAAACATATATATATATATATATATATATTAGTGGCCTGGCAAGGTCACAGGGGAGATAACAGAAGCAGCAAAACTATGGGTGTCCCACTAGGACATTATACATACAAATGTAGGCAAATTTGGGCATATTTTATTGATTTGAAAATATAGATTCTTTTTTACCAATTGTCATAAAATTTAAACCATAGTATTATGATCCTCAAAAAGCCTGCAAATTTTCATGTAGTTTCGTCCCAAAGAAACAAACATATAAGCATTTCAATATTCAATTTTTCTACGAGTGTATATCTATCTATCTATCTCTCTCTCTTTCTATATATATATATATATATATATATATATATACACACACCATTTTTAGGGGCAATTTTATAAGTTCAAAATCTCGGCGACTATTGATCAGAATTTAATAAATGAAAGTTTGTTGGAAAGTTAATGACCTGAATTGTGTAGTGGACTATGTGACATTTGCCATTAAGGTAGCACGTTATTGTTTAAACAAGTGGGAGATCACTTTTCTCTATTAATTTCACGTAAAATGAGATCCCCCCCCCCTTTATGCCCCCCTATGCTATAAAGTGGGTGTTTATTTTACGTTAAATTAATATAGAAAAGTGATCCCCCACTTTTTAAAATTATAATTTATTCATATCATTCAAATTACTTGTTTCCTGGGATTTTAACTGATGTTTTCGTTTTCAGCACCCTTGAAAACCTTTAATAGTGGTAATTTGAAAGGATTTGCTGTGAGTGGAAAGATACTGCACCTTTACCAATATTGCAATCATAGTCATTTGTTTTCTGAGTTTTGCATGTGAATTACAAAATATATGATATTTCCCCAAAACCTCTGGCGCTGTATGGAGGGGAGACTGAAACTTGCTGCTATGGTTTTAAATGATCTGAAATGACAGTAAGGGGAGACTTGATTCCAAATATTTCTCAACCTTCAGGAGAATATCACTTTTACAATTGATACATATTATGCATTATTTTCTGTTGTATAAATCTGTCGTTCAATCCTCAGTGTGGGCAACCGAAATATACATTTGCGAATTACTTAGGACCTCTATCCAGTCATGGCTGACGGAACAAGAGCATGCTACCCCCGTGAAGTAAATAAAGGGTTCCGCTCGAAATTCCATCCACATTCCCAAGTTCGACAGAAACATTCCCGAGTTTGACAAAATACACCTGAAGAAGGTCGGAGGTTATATCGACCGAAACGTTATGAAAATCACACTCAAGATGAGAACAGTAGCCCGATTTATAATAATACAAATATCCGATCCTCATCTCAAAAATCCAGAAATGTCATAGTTTAAAGGAATAGACCAAAAGGATGACACACAACTCCCATCCTACCCACTCCACCCAATTTGGCCTTGTGCCGCATTCATTGTTATTTTTTTTCGATATCTTTTGTAAAATTGGTTTTGCAAAATTTATTGTACTCATTATACACAAATATTATCAGATAATTTTAAAACTATACAGTCAAGATTTATGTCCCTTTGTGTTTACCTCAGAATATCTGCCTATAATATGTCTTAGATTGACAGAAGAATTTTGAAATCATTGTAAAAATTGCAATTTCGTTTGGTTTTAAGTTAGAAAAAGCACTAGACCATCCATTGGTTCATAATATGTTATTATTTTCTATGATATAAATCTCAGTCGTTTGTGTGTGTGTGTTTGTATGCCTGCACTAAACTTTTGTCATCCGCATTATACAGATATGAACGTGACATCGTTAGAAAGCACGATCTCTTGGACACATAATATAAAAAAAATTGGAAAAAATTGTCAATTATTCCGTGTAGAAATATAGTTTTGTTTGGAGTAGGGGTGGGGTCAGATAAAAACCTTGCTTTTGATGCGGTTTGTAAACCGCACATGCCTGAAGGCTTGTTTAGGTCTTTTGTTTTAAATAGCTAAATTTATGCGTGATAACATCTGTGTCCTCATGGACGCATCAATAATGCACTACTCGCTTATTAAGTTCTGCGAGTTTGTGCCCAGCATGTGGCAGTTTTCTTTTTTTTTTTTTTTTCTTTTTGTTTACAAAATTTTGCTTTCGGTTTGGCTTCTGGCTGATGGCACCCAAGTCTCGTTTTATTTATTTATTTTTTTTTTTAATGACCGGGCACCCCCCCCCTCTTCCAGCTGTCACAATTTTTTTTTTATGACAGGACACCGCCGGACGCACTCCTCCCTTGTTGATTATTAAATATAAGTCTTGTAACCCCTTTCCTTCTTACTTGACTCTTGAAGAGCTTACTTTCTGAAGTTCAGGGGATTGAACGCTGGTGATGGAGTTTGTACTCCCTTTTAACTGCGCACGCCTAAATTTAAAAGAATTGTTTATCTTCTGAAAAATAAAGTACAGTTTTATAAATCTGTCAGCAATTTCTTTGGGAAATTTAACAGAAAATGACCATCCTTCGTACGTTGACCATTGCACTTTATTCTGTGATGTTAGCAGGTCACGTGACTTATAGTGAAACGTTGGCCACGGCTCAATTCTCCTTGGCGGATGTTGAGGTTCTCACCTGCCCACCGACACCCTTTCAAACTGAAATGCGACCAAACATCTGGCAGACAGAGCTTTCATAAAGGCACGAGGACGCGAATATAAATAAATGAGTCATAAGTAAGAAGGCTGAAAACATAAACGGCAAAAAGAAAAACCTAGCAATAAATTTAAAAAATGCTGAGAAGGAAAGAGAGAGAAAAAGAATTGAATAAATAAATAAATAAAACCTAACCCTGGTTTATGATTTTGTAAGAGATTATTTAGCTGTTCATATGCTTATTTTTAAAGTCTTCATGAAATTTTATAATCTTAGTTTCTACTTCTCGTTTAATATTCATTACCTGCATACTGGCAGTTGACTTTTATTTTGATAAATAGCTGATAACGGACCATTCACTGCATATACATATTATAAAAACATACTTATGGCAAGTAGGCTATATATAAACATTTTTTTTTGTATTTTTTGGATTCTTCATACTACTGTTCTCATCTTGAGCGTTGTTTTCACAATGTTTCGGTTGATGTAACCTCCGACCTTCTTCAGGTATCTCTTGCCGAATTTTTCTATCAACCATTATTTAATCCACGAGGGTAGACGTCATAAGTAATTCGCAGTTGTATTTTGAGTATTGCCTACACTGAGGATTGAATTTTACAAAGTACTTTATCCACTATGCCACGGGTCCTTGTGCAAAGACCCATGGCATAGTGGATAGAGTACTTGGTAAAATTCAGTTGTAAAAGTTACATTCTTTTGGAAGTTGAAGGTTCAATCTTCAATGTGGGTAACACTCAAAATATAATTATGGATTGCTTAGGACTTCTACCCAGTCATGGCTGATGGAACGAGAGCATGCTACCTCCGTGGATTAAATAAAGAGTTCCATTTGAAATTCCATGCAGATTTTCAAGCTCGACAGAAAGATTCCTGAATTTGACAAGATACACCTGAAGAAGGTCAGGGGTTAGATCGGTCGAAACGTTGTGAAAATAACACTCCAAAGAATCTAAAATAATATGAATAATCAATTCTCATCTCAGAAATTCAGAAACAGAAAAATTTGTGTTTCATTCTATGGATAGATTTGTCAGGCCAACTGGCAGCTCGCACCATTGAGGATGTGAAACGATATTCCAGAAAGTGTAAGAAAAAGTTAGATAAAATATAGGATATCGGCTATATGTTACTTTTTTTGTGTGTGTGTGTGTGTTTTTTTTTCTTTTTAATGTACTAACTTCTTGCTAGTTTTTGCACTATATTGTAAACTTTATTGATATTAGTACTATTTCAAGTAGGACATCATTTTTAAGGTTCATTCTAATATTAATTTATGATTTGTTTCTTAGCGATATATTTAATTTTCCGCGCAAATTCTATTAAAGAATAATGTTATGATTTTCTTTTGGTATGATATTAGTCGAAATGTAAGTATTTATTAAACACCTTTTAGGTTTGTTTTACTGTACACATAGATTCGAAAAAGTTGTCAAAAACCAAATACATAACAAATAAATGTTATCAAAGGCAAGATAAGTTACTTTTCTACCTACCTGGATAATTTTTTATAATGTTTTTATTTAATGTAACATGTTTATTCAGCTCGAAAAGCATACAATGTTTACCGATGTATTGGAAAATTTAAAATGGCGCCCGACTCTCTGTTGAACATTGTAAGTTTGGTAAAATGAGTTAAAAATAAAAAAACTGTATATATATATAATGAATAAATATTATCTGAAGACAGGTTTCATGTTCACTAACAATCATCAGTATGGCTTATATAACTGTACCATCAATTTAACAATTTGAAACTTAGACCTAAATAATGCCAGTCCAGTATTCTTCATCGTAACAGATTGCATTGAGTTGGGTAATATGACTTAACTTGAGCTAACATTCACTCAAGATTGGTTGAGCTAGTTCCTCCTGTAGAACACATAACAGCATCCAAAATTAATGTAGATAATTCATAACAGTCTGCAGTGGTCAAGATAGTGATGGGCAGCCAGTCTCAGAACCAACAGCAAACACCGCAGACCTGTCGAGCGGAGTTAGGGTTGATGTTAACTTTGGATGGTGTGTAACCATGCCTTCAACTGGCCTGCCGAGCATCTTTGCCAATCTTGGAGTGGTTTTGCTGTTTTGGGATGAATTTTGCTTTGGAGATTTTTTGCTTGGTTGTCTCCCCTGTGGCCTTGCCAGGCCACTAATATATATATATATATATATATATATATATATATATATATATATATATATATATATATATATATATATATACACACACTTTTTTCCCTGTTACTCTGAACACTAATTGTTGCTTCTTCTGTTAAGGACAAGTAGATCACTACTTTATTTCCCTCCCCGCTCTTTTCATTAACCTTCACTTTAGATCCCTTTGGTGCAGCATCTCCTGTCACCAAAGTTGATAAGAATAGCATTGTGGAGAAACTTTCCTGTGCTATCGTGGCAGAACCAGCAAAGTCTTCTCTTTAAAAGAAATTGGTTGAGGAGGAGGAGGAGGAGGATTCTACATAGCACCCTGATTTGAGTATTGGAGAAATGCTGATATGCAGCTTCTGCCACTTCTTGAGATTGTAGGGCTGGATAGGATAGAAAGTTGAGGCAGATCCATCGGGAGCCTCTGTTTGTGAGCTGAATGTTCGCCACCATCCACATAATAGCATAATTTCGAACTTATAAAATTGCCCCCAAAATGGTATATCTATATATGGATATATCTATACTTGTCGCCAAGTTAAATATTGAAATGCTCATATCTTTGTTTCAATTGGTGAAAAAAGAACCTATATTTTCAAACCAATAAAAGATGCCCAAATTAGAATATATATATATATATATATATATATATGTATATATATATATATATAAAATATCCTGGTAAGGTAGCTTTAGTTTTGCTGCTTTGGGATTGAATTTTGCTTTGGATTTTTTTTTTTTTTGCTTGGTTGTCTCCCCTGTGGCCTTGCTTATATATATAGATGTTATTTGTTTTTGTGATACGTTTTGAATGAATTCATTTACGAAAGTGCATTTTTACTTACCTAAATGTGAGTTGGGAATAATTTTCCCTTTAACGAATTTGGTACCCCCATATGGGGAGCGGTATAAATATTGTTTTATATACATATATACTTTTTTTTCCA
Organism: Euprymna scolopes; assembly: GCF_053919585.1. Lineage (NCBI taxonomy): Eukaryota > Metazoa > Mollusca > Cephalopoda > Sepiida > Sepiolidae > Euprymna > Euprymna scolopes. The sequence continues at coordinate 98,338,417 of NC_136493.1, forward strand.
TCCCCCCCCCCCTATTATTCTGAAAACTAATTGTTGCTTCTTCTGTGAAGGACAAGTAAGTCGCTACTTTCTTTCCAAAACTTACCCCCTCCTCTTTTCATTACCCATCACGTCAGATCTCTTTGGTGCAGCATCTCCTGTCACCAAAGTTGATAGGAATAATTTTACTCCTTTCTGCATTACTTTGTTCCACCATTTTACAATTTGGGAGTAATTACAGACGTGATTTTTTTTTTTTTTTTTTTTTTTAGTAGATACATACGTTGGTCTGTCATTCTTAAGTTTGTAATGGTATTTTATTTGTCAGTCTGTCATGTCTTAAGTTGAAACAGCAATAAAATTATAAAACAGTTTATTTTTAGATGTGTCCATGTACCTTTTTAGGAGAGCTTTGTCTCTTGCGTTTCTCACGCTTAAATTTGAAATAGCATTCTTATTAGGTGTTGTGACCTTGAAGGGTCACTTAGTCGCGAGGGGCTATTATTTGGGACCAGATTTGCAAGGATACTATTTATGGAGTTTGGCAGCAAGAGGTCTGTTCACATTACACTTGAATTTCTGTATGTTATTACAGTCAGAGAAGCAGAGGCACAGGAAGGAATTCCAAAGTGCTGCAGTCCGAGGGAAAAAGCTAGTCGAGTAGAAGGCTTTACGGCATCTAGGTATCTCCACAGTGTAAGGGTGGGATTTTGCTGCTTGTTGAGTTTGTCAAGGGTATTATCACTGACGGGGTACTAGTACTCGGAGTTTATCAGAGCATTTGCCATTTAAATACTTGTAAAACAGGCACAAGGATGTCATGTTTCAGCGATGGGACAGAGGTTGGAGTTTAGTTGATGGTTCAGGACCTATTAGGTTGGCGACTCTTTTGAATTCTGTCTGTGAGCAGAGACTAGTGACAGATGCACCAACCCAGATGTGGCAGCAATACTCCATGCATAAAGGAATTGTGGTCTTGTGAATAGCCTTTTAGCAAGGGTAGAGAGCCTTTCTTTGCAGTAGCCTTGGCAATTGCTTCAATATATTTTTTCCAATTCATGTTGTCTGTGCATGAGGGAAGTACTTTCAGGTAGTGTATCATTAGGGTTGAGGGTTTTTGTAATTATTAAAGGAGATAATGAAATAAACATGTATTTTTGGTACAGACGTCTTTGTGTTAATTATTGGTAATTAAATGAATACAAGTTAACACATATTTTAGTGATCTGGAAAAAAGAACATGTTTTGTTATGATATCACATTTTTTGTTATGATATCACATTTTTTGTTATGATATCACATTTTTTGTTATGATATCACATTTTTGTGGCTTTTGTTTAAAAAGCAATTCTTTTTGACACATTTGCTTACATAAATAGCGTATCATTCTATAATTCTGCTCCATTTTTTAATCTCATTTATTTCTGCTTGCGTAACAAAGTAACATTCTTAGTAATTTTTTAATTATTTTTCATTTTTTTTCTTCATTTTTCTTTTTTATCATTTTTCTTTTTATCATTTTTCTTTGAATGTCATTTAAAAAAGTTTTCTTTTTACTTAGTTTTTTTTTCTTTTCTTTTTTTTTTTCGAGTTTTAAAACTTTTTTTGTTTTTTTATTTCGATATTTTCTTTTTTTCTTATTTCTTCATTTTTTCATTATTTTTTCTTTCTTTATCATTTTTCTTTTGTTTTCCTTTTTTTTTTTCATCTCTATATTTTACTTATTTTTGTCATTTTCCAAACATTTTATTCATTTACATTATTTTTTACAAGAAATAAAAAGTCAAATATTTTTTTTCTAATTCAATTAGATTTTTTTTTTTAATGGAAACGTAATCAAAACTAATAATGAAAAATAATGTAGATTATATTTTAACAGAGCTCTATGGATAAATTTATCTTAAGTTGACCTTTGACAACTAAATATTTTTGTTTACTAGCCAAATAGAAAAGTTACTAGCCAAATCCAGGTGAATTTTGGAATATGACATTTTCGTTTCGTGATGAGTACAGTTGTCTGTATTTTTAAATAAGTGTAATTCTAAATATACAGCACGTTTTGTGTTGAGATTGAAGTTATAAACATTTCTATTTCTTCAGATGTTTTTTGGACCTTCATTAAAAAAAGAGTATATTATTCTATTAACACTTTTACTGTTTAAATAATTTGACTTTGCTCAATTTATTAAAAAAAAAGTTGTAAAAACTTTTAAATCAGTAATGAGCTTTGGAAGATTGTCGGTGAAAAAAAAAAAAAACTCTCCGAAAGGTAAGCGTTTTATTATGTCTAGTCGCCACTTGGAAAAAATCAATCGCAAATGCGACTGTTTCACTCGCAATGTAGAGCCCTGTTTAAGGATTCTTAATTCAACAAGCGCAAGAAATACAATGAAGGACAAAAAGGGTGGGGTTTGTTAAAAAGAAAAAGAAAAAAAAAGAAAAAGAAAAAAAGAAAAAAAAAGTAAAAGAAAAAAAAAAGAAAAAGGAAAAAGACCAAACTGTGGACCCGTGTATACCATTGCATATTTGTAAACATAGTCGCACAGGTAAATGATCCTCTGACTTCTTTCTTTTTCAATCTAGGCAAGATCACCCGATCATATGCTTGAAAATCGAAAATCTACTACAACCGTTCATTATCGTTGGTTTCTCACCCAGTCACAGGTTTGTGGAGAAGCATGTTTATTTACTGATTACCGTGAACTAAAGATAACTTCTTTCTGTGATACACTTAGGTATGACTAGCAGGGCTACACGGCGTTGCTCAGTGGCATGGATAACAAAATAGAACGATTAAAACAAAGTGTGTGAAGCATCTTTCTTGAAAAAAAAAACTTCTCTCTCTTCGATTGTGGCCCTTTTCTACTTGTCCTAACTCTTTTCAATTGCATCTTTTCTCTCTGTCTCTCTCTCTTTCTTTTGCAACTGGTTCAATACAATAGAAAGAAAAAAAGAAAAAGAAAAGTGACAAACTGTTTAACCTAGTTTCAATGCTTTTGAAACAATTTGTGTTATTTAGATTCTTCGGACTTCTGTCCTCATTTTGAATGTCATTTTCACAACGTTTCGGTCGATGTAACCTCTGATCTTCTTCAGGTGTTTCTTGTCAAACTCTGAGAATCTTTCTGTAGAACTTGGGAATTTGCATGAAATTTCGAACAGAACCCTTTATTTAATCCATGGGAGTAGCATGCTCTCGTTCTGTCAGCCATAACCGGGTAGAAGTCTTCAGTAATTTGCAATTGTATTCTTAGTATCAACCACACTGAGGATTGAACCTTCAACCTTCAGAAGAATGTTACTTAGAACAGAATTTTAGTAATTTCCATTATGCCACGGGTGCTTTTTGGAACAAGACTAGAAAAAGAGGATCTTATTTTGAGCCCCTATGCATAAATTTGATCCTATTATGGAATGAATATATTTTTTTTTATTATACATGTGTCAGGGTCACACGGAATCCTATTATGCAAGGTTTGTAAGTGTATTTAGTGTACTTTCTTACCATTAGCTAGACACACAGACAGAAAATTCGACTTAAGATTATATAATAAACTAGATCCTCTGAGCCTAGATAGACCCCACAATATTATAGATATAAATAAATTACATGTAAGACCTATTTCTTTTTTATAATTGTCAATTGCAAATGCAGGCCTCCCAATATTATTGATATGAAAAGAATTAAAAATAAAGTGTATCTAATTTTTAAAAATGTAAAGTGCAAACACAAACCTAGCCAATATTATTGATATGAATAAATTGAAAAAACATTTTCTGTTTTGTAATTATCAAGCACAAATGTAGACATTACAATATTATGGGTATAAATAAATTAAAGTAAACCTAAATGTAGATTCCATGAACAAAGTTTCTTTCTAAAAACTGCACGCCTTTGGTCCGTTTGCCTGCTTTCCAGCTGACTGCAATGTTTGTCTTCAAGTCCAACGTGGACAAGTTCTTGATGAGCCGTTCCACATAAGTTAACAAATTTACCGAATTTCCATTACTAATGATTACTATATTGTCCAATTGACTACTGTACACTCTTTAACCCTTATCCTCGAGTGGCCTCTGGGCCTTGATAAGTGGTGATGCCTATGTAAAAAAAAAAAAAAAAAATTAAAAACTACTCCTTGGCTTTTTGGCTAAAATCATAGTGTAGCAACTCCCACATTTAGACCCCACTCCCACTTAGAGATTGACCTTGTTTTCAGCAAACTAGAAAACCGTGGATGATTTATTTAGAAAGGGTTGAGAGGGCCTTACTAACCAATTTTTGTTGTTTTTCATTTATTCTTCACTCCTTGCCAATGAAATGAAATCTGTGTGTATGTTTAGTATTCAATAAAACTTGTTAAAATTTGGGTTTAATTTAAGTGAATGTGGTATTGTGGTAACTGAGAGATTTCTAGTAGAAGAGTAGGGTTAGGTAGTTTTAAGTATTTGTGACCAAGGATAACCAATGGCACCCATTATCCCACACTTTTTATTGGCCTTGTGCCTAATTTGTTCAATTTGTGATTTTTTTTTTAATATTTTGTTTAAATAAATATTTCAAAGTGTAGTATGTGTTCTCCACAACATTAGCACCATTTGACACTGAAAGTATTTATGTAATTATCTCCCTTGAAAAAATTCAAAATAAGAACAAGCAAATAAACATATGGTGTTCTCTTTGTCTCTCAATAACAAAAAAAACAATTTTTTTCCGTCGTCAGAAATCTCGCCCCTTAAACTCCTTGTCGTTCGTCTTTTTGTATGCTTTCTATTTTGCCACATTTGCATATTTCACGCGATCTCTTCCGTTGCCGTCATGTATATTTTGATGCTCTGTTCGTCGCCATGTTTCTTTTTCTGCCTTCCTGTTGGTAAGTCTGCTTTTCATGTCTCTGGCTTTCTTTTCTTTTTCACTCTTTTACAAAACAGAATGTGCTGCTTATATTATGAGCGGATAATAAAAGAAAGATTATACTTTTTCTTTCATTTTGATCAGTTTTGCTTGAACCTAAGAAGGCCTTTCATCTATCATCTATTCTTTGCGTTCGAATAGGAAAATAGTAGTTTTTTTTTTAATTTTTTCTTTTTCAACTAAGGTCTGCTTTATTATGTATTGGCAATATAATGTCTTGCATACATGTAGATGTATTTTATATGTAGTGTCCAGCATATAGAACTTGTTGCTTAATCGTTTGAGATTCTAGTGATTTGGTTGGGGCACGTCCTCAGAATCGATGTCAACAGGCTCCCTCAACAAACACTGTACCCAGAGCAAGCCGCAGGAAAAAGACCTATTGGCCGCCCTCTACAATGATACAAAGATCAACTTAAAATAATCCTGTAAAACGCTGTGTTTGACAATCACATCTGGGAAACAACAGCCCAGGTTCGGCACCTGTAGCGCCAATCATATCCAGTACCAAACAATATCAAACAGGAGATGACTGAAGATTTAGAGGCAGGCAAGAAAAAAACCAAGCAGACCAGCCCCGCCCTCTGCCAACATTTGCCTGCCTTCTCTACCCATGCAGATTCTATGCTCAGATTAGTCTGAGAAGCCATCTGCAAGTTAAATACTAAAAGAAGAAATTAAAAGCTGTAAGCAGATACCAAATTTCAATGAAAATATGAAATTCATTTAAGCAAGAAAATTTTTTTTAAATGTGAGCGCATTAAATCTTCTGATAGAGATCTTTATGTGAAAAAAGAAGACTTCGCAAAAAAGGAGAGAAAAAATGAAAAAAAAAAAAAAAAAAGGCGACTATACGTATTGGATGACTGAAACAAACACAGTGACAGATTTGCATGGTGATGCTCGAATACAAAAGGCGGAGGATGGACACACTTTTTTCAGCTTATTCCAACTCTTTAGGTAACCATATCGGAAGATTCCCTCACAAAGTTGCCAGAAATTTGGTCGGGTTCTGGATAAGTACCATAGTTTGCAATAGCTTTCTTGTTGTGTTCTGTATACATTTGAAATACCTATTTTAGGTGTGTCTATGCATCTCTAGCAGAGGCTCTGTCTGCCAATTTGTTATGCTTTAATTTGAAGTCTTATTCTTTATCTATTTTGTTATTTAGGATGCTTCAAGTCGAATCAAATAAAATTTATTGGCAAAAACGTAGCAAAGTGTAACAAGCTATGTAAATGGACAGTTAGATATATATAACTTTTGAATGATACAGAAACTATACAGCACTTTGAAAATAATATATGAATAAACCTTAAGGGCCCCTTTCACCAAAAAACTCATTAGGAGTTAATCGTTGGATATCAAAGGATGCAAAAAGAAATTAAAAAAAAATTTAACTCATCTTTTTGCATCTAATGAGTTTGTTGGTGAAAGGGGGCCTCTAGGGTTTGTTCGTATATTATTTTCCAAGCGATATAGATATGTTATCAAATAATATATCTTTGACAAAGGAAAACTTATCAAGATAAGATATACTTAACACTATTAAGAGGAGCGAACAAATATAATAGGTGAAAGATGAGGAATAAGTTATATGTAAATTTATATCATCAGAACAATAAGAAAAGGGAAAAATAAGAAAAAAAAAAACTTTTTTCGATTATGGCATTTTGAAGCTAAATGCTTCTCATCAGAAGAAAAGGGCCAGAATTAATGATATAATAAAGTTATATATAACTTTTTTTCCTCATCTTTCATTTTAATACATATAAGAGAAAGAAAATTAAAACTGTAAGTTGAACTTTACAATCAAAATTTATTGTTCGACTGAATACTCCAAAAACTAATTTACAAAGTACTTATTCCGCAGAGTTTCAAAGAATGCTATTCTTATTATTCTTCTCATCAGAGGACATAAAGAAATCAGCAAATTATATTTGTAGCAATGCTAGAATTTGCTAGTTAATGCATTAAGTGAAACTGCAGTTTATTGTAGTTATAAATTGCCAAATAGAAAAGTGAAAAAATGTTGGATATGTAAAAAAATATATATAAAAACAAACCGCGCATAATATTTCAGCTTGCATGAAAATCCTCTCAATCCGAAATGTAAAATAGTTCTGTGGGGAGAATGGATTTCAAAATAAGTCCAGTGTGACGATGCATATAATCCAATTGGAAAGCTTTTAAAACAGCTGAAATAATGAAAATTGTTTTTTCTGGGCAGTGCAGTAGCCCAAAGAGAAGTCTGTCCCTAGTCAAATGGGACCTAATAGTAAAAAGAGAGAAAACCAGTATGAGAACCTTCATCATCGGCTTAATTAGAAAAAGTGATTTCAAATTAAATTTTAAAGTAATTAAGTTCAGGCTAAGCGGTGGGTGGGGGGAATCAGTCTGTGAAAGCTCGTATTACTCTAAACGTGTGTGTGTATATATGTGTGTGTGTGTGTATATGTGTGTGTGTGTGTGTGTGTGTGTATATATATATATATATATATATATATATATATATATATATATATATATAATGTATCGATTTTAGCTTTACTGGTAATTTAAAATCAATAAATATTTATTATTTTATCATTATTACCAGCAATGGAAGATTTGAATTTAAAGAAAATCAAATAAAAAAAAAAATTAAATTAAAAGAATCGTTTTGGCATTGGAAAATAGGCATCAATTTTTCCGATTCCTATACCGATTCTGATACTCCCAAAGCTTCCGATTTTGATTCCGATTAATCGTCCCAACACTAATATATATATACACTTAAACAACATCTATGTGTTTTCTCCAAGGCAACCTCAATCCTCGATGTAATAGATCTCATTGTCACCTCCGGTAGGTTGCCCCATGAAGGATAAGCACAGATTCCAAAGAGGTAACATCAGGCAAAGTTTCACACCTACTTACTCTCCATGTGTTTCAATCTAAAGGGTTGGCATCAGTCAGGGAGTGTACAGTTGTATTGCTTCTCACACACTTGATTCAGATCTTCAGCCTACCACGTTCCCAAGTGCCTGACACATGGAGTTGATGTAAGAGGTTGCATGTATGTTATACAGTAGGACCCCGGGATACGGTGACCCTAGGATGAGGTTTTCCGGCCCCTGATTACTGTATTTGCCCGCCTTGTCGTGTTATTTATAATGTTATTTGATTATATACATGTGTATTATATACTGTACTGTATTTTGTTACTAATTTTTAATGCTGTATCCCTAAGTTCTACTTTACATGGCCGAACATCATCAAAGACATCGAACACTTAAGGTATCTGTAATCCCACCAATAGCGCACTTCTGATGAATTGTCGTTGATGCAATCCTTCTGCCCATCCACCAGATCATCATTTGAAATATGTCTATGCATCTTTGTCCATTTGTTGGTTGGTTCATCACACTTAGGTTCAAAATAGCATTTTTATTGCCAAATGCAAAAATTTGATCGATGAATCTTGATATCTGTTTTTGTTTCAATGTTTCTGAATTTTTTAGATGAGGATTAATATTTTGGATTATTTGGACTACTGTTCTCATCTTGAATATTGCTCTCACACTGTTTCAAACGTTATAACCTCTGACATTTAGGTGTATTTTGTCAACTTCTGGAATCTTTTTGTTGAACGCAAGAATCTATGCAATTTCAAATGGAAGCCTTCATTTAATTATGTCTTGTTTGGACCGATTTCTATTTAAAAAATTTTTTTTTTTAAGTGAAATTAAAAATTAAAAGTCTATTAGCTAATCTCAGATTTTTTTTTTTTTTTTTTTTTCTTTGTGGAACCTTAGGGTTCCAGAGAAACCGAGTGGAGAAACCCTGCCATAAAGATAAAAAAAAAAAATAAAAAAAAATAACAAATAAAAAAAAAAAACAAAAAAAAAAACGCATGTTTTCTTAAAAACCAATAATTTTTCAATCTTATATTTTCTTTTTTCTTCAACAAATCTGTCTGTATCACCAAATTCTCATGTTCAAATTTTTGCAATGTGATTTCTACCTTCCCTCCTCCGTTCTCATCTTGTCCTCTTCTGCATCATCTTTTGTCTGCATCGAAACCTTTTCATTATAAATATTATGTCTGTCTTTTGTGTTATCATTAAAATCACTTTTCTTCCATTGTACATTGATGTAATTTTTTTTTTTAATCATGTTCATCCCTAACAATGCATATCACCACTTGGACGTAAGAGGCTACTATTTGGGACCATGCCTTGGAAAGATTAACAAGATATTGGTTTACATTACATTTAAACTTCTGCATATCAGTACAGTCAGGGAAGCAGGTAGCAGGAAGGGAATTTCAAAGTCAAGCTGTTCGAGGCAAAAAAAACTATCAGAGTAGAAAGCTTTCTGGAACTTAGGGACCTCAACAGTGAAGGGGTGAGATTTTGTTGCTAAGTGGGTTTGTCAGAGATATGTACACTGAGGGAGCACAAATGCACTGAGTTGATCAGAGCATATTCCACTAAAATATCTCACAAACAGGCACAGAGATGCAACAAAGTGGGGCCTGTGGAGGACAGGATGGTCCTCTTATGTAATTGACGATCCCATCCTCCATGTTTATTAATGAATAGTAGGTGATTGAGAAGCAAAGGTCACATAATGATGATGAAACATACTGATATATGATAACAAATAAATGTATATTTATTTACATAAAAATACGTGAGGAAGATATAGTAAGAATAAGAGTTCGTTGAGAAGAGAGGATTAAGTAACATTACTTGCGTTTAGTATTTGGTAAGAGGTTGACGATAGGTCAAGAGGCTGGTTGGTTGACTGGCCATGCCAAACAGAGCACGCTTTTGTCATGTCTTGACTCCTTGAGAGTTCAGTGAAAAGAGATAGAAATATACAGAACAGGAAGTGATGTGGCTGTGTCGCTCTCTGATTACCAGAGTTAAAGGGTGATAATCCAGTCAGCCTGGGAATTTCAATTCCCACAGGCCTATTAGATTGACAACTCTTTTTTGGACTATCTAAGAGGGAGAGGCTAGTGATAGATGTAAAATATGTTGGTTTTTTTTTTTATTATATTGTAATCAACATTTTTTTTTTCTTTATCTTCAAATGTTTGTTCATATCAATGTAACCACCGATTAAATGGAAAAATATGCTTTGGATGTGCCACTAAACTAAGGTGGTGTTTGTGTTGATTGGTGTCTTTTTTTTTTTTAAACGAACGCATTTTAGGTGAAAACATTATTATGCCCTTATGTGACATGCCAAGTTGAAATTAGTATAAATTCCAAAAATTATGAAAATTGATCCAGTAGAAAAATAATTACAAGTAAAAGTAGAATTTATCAAATTATCGAGTTCAATCATATGTTTTAACTAGCGGGGGTGCCCGGTGTTGCTCGGGTGTTTGTAGGTGTTTGTGGAGGAAAAGAAAAGTCGTAGTAAGGCAGGCAGGCAGGCTCGAACCCGAACAGCAAAGGAGGAAAAGAACGTGAAAAAAAGAAAAAAAAAATGTGTTAGTAGGCAGGTAGGCTCAAACCCGAACCCTTGACGCGAAGGCGGAAAAGAAAGTGAAAGACAACGTGAGATTTTACGGCTGTGCTATGAAGCGAGAGGAAGTAAAAAGCATTCAGATTTAGGGATCAAAAAGTTGACATGCAGAAAGTGAAAGTTAAGTGAATGCGTTTTTTAGCAAATTATTTTTGAACCTTTTTAAAGTTAAAAAGAATTAGTTAAAAATTGTTTTAGATTTTTTGTCTCAATGAAAATTCAACACCAAGACTTTGTTTTGGGTTTTTTTCTGAATAAGTTTTTTATATAAATTATAACGAAACAGATGTCAATTCACGTGCACATTTAAAAAAAAAATTTGAAAAGAATCTATAATAAAAAATTAGTCTCCTCTCAACATAACTTTTTTTTTTTTAATTATAAAATAAAATAGCCAATTTGAAACCGTAAACAGGCAGCCATATTTTTTTTTATTTTTGGAGAGGAAATGGTTTTAATGATTTTAAATTGATAAAGGGCGACTATAAATGGAGGTAATTCGTTTCTCATTAATTTATGTTTGCGATGATGATTTTTATTTTGTGACACTGGACGTATGGATAAGTAAATTAATATTTAAATACCTGTGACCCGTTGAGTCATAACTATTCTATTTTAATTGTATTCGAAAATTCATAAACATAATTAGTTTTTCAAGATATTCTTCTTGCTTAGCTAAAAATGTCTCTCTTTGCTTTTATATTATAATTTTTGATAAAATGGAAAATTGCCATCCAATTTAAGTATGTATCTAGGATAATATGGAAGTAAAGGTGTAATGAAGCTACTAAGCATATGCAAATGACCAAGCCATGGTAGAGCGTGACGTCACAGAAATAAACAGGTATATTAATATTGGGATCAGAGAAAAAATAAATAAATAAAGGAGAGGAAACACGTCTTAAATTCTTTAAAAAATTTAAAACGTTTGCAAGATTTCTGACGACCGTGAACCATTAAACGAATTGCACAATTAACTGCTGGTTATAACTGCAGGCAAAGAAACGGTGGATATGCACTTTTGTTACCGTGCTCTTTTTTAAAATAGTATTTTCAAGTTAAATTCAAGTTTTACGTTATCTTTTTTTTTTTATTAAATTGTTAGGTGAAAGTGCAGAATAATGATAAAACACCCTACTCTCCCCATGTTAAAACTGGCTTTCTAAATGTTATTATTTCAGCACGATAACAAAAGTGCATAAGTACCAAAGAAACTGCTAATAGTCCTAGAGATGGAAAAGCAGGAATGCAACCATATTCTGTTGGCTTTGAAAATACGTGTCAGAGACTTCGTGTTGAAACGACCGGCAATAAATATCTTTTCTTTCAACAGAAAAAAAAAATTGTGTTGAATTTCTTTTTCATTGTTTCTTTGTGAGGCTTTTATACACAACGTTGGATCTGTCTTAAAATGTAACAACCACGTTACAAAGAGACATTATGCAAGAAGAATCTCTTGACAGATATATGACAGTTCATGAATTTTTGAATGAAGTCAAAATGATAGTAGCTGTGAGCCCACGGGTCACGAGTACGTCTAGTAGAAATTAATTTTTATTAATTTTTTTTTTATTTTTTGCACCTCAAACAAGGCATATTGCCACTTGCGGCTACTTTTTGGGTACAGCTTTATTTTAAAACTTTTATTGAAAAAATCGCACCACCTCACATAAGGAGGGAAGAGGCAATTCAAAAATGGATTCAACGCATCAATGAGGACACCAGGGACTTACCAGTCCAACAAATTTTAAAAGATGCCTCAGACACCTTCAGACTCAATTCCTGAAAGCCCTTTTACAACGCAAAAATACATTTTTTTTTTTTTTTTTGACCCAGTTGAGACATTGAGGGAGGAATGAAGAAACAATACTTCCAAAGGAGGGGATATTGGAGACCAAACTTTGCACCTCCCAGGTTTTGCTACAAATAGTAGGAAACTGAGTAGCCACAAACAGGATCACAATAAGACACTGCATGACTGCAGTAAACAAACATGGATGGAGACAAATAGACTCCCTAATCTGAACAAAGTGGAAGGGAGCTCCCCAGCACACAAACCACGTGATCCGACATTGTCCAGTCACCCGACTGGAAGGAGGTTATGTGACAACCCATCTATCTGAAGACAATTTCTCAGACTGGCTAAAAAATAGCAGTACACCGGTCTAACCCATACGACACTACTACTACTGTAGTGGGTGGGAGGTAAATAATCCGTCTCAAAAACTGTCTACTCAGCTGAAATGTTTTTTCTTTTCATTTTCAACTTTTTTTTTTTTTGTATGTGTGCAGGAGGCAGGGTTATAATGGAAAAAAATTGTGCTGACATTGTCGAATCTATAATAATAAACGTCCATTCAAGTATAGTATATGGCATAATCACACTGACACACCAATTCTCATTAGATCACCGGTTAAACAACATTGAGCCTGGTCAGTACCACATATGTGAGCATTTGCAAATATTAGGTGTTGTATGTGAGATGACCTCGACACTTCCCTGCAAGAACTCCAAAAACCCAACATTATCGTCTTCCCTAACGGGAATATGCATGTAACTGGGAACAGTTTGTGAATTTAATATTCCCTTGACACTTCCATCTCTGGAGGAAGCCAGTTCTATCTGCCTAGGGTCAGTGCCGTTTGTCATTTGTCATTTTCTGCACATTTAATGCTATTTTAAGCTTAAGCATAGTAGACCAACTAATGTCTAGACGTGCTTACTCTTCTCCCATCTAACATCTAAATTTATCTTATCATTTTTAGTCAAACCTAAATAGCAATGATTCTGAGCAGTCAGTTATGTTTCACCATTATCACTGTCAGCTGCTGGAAAAAAATCCAAATCCCAATCTCAAAGTTAAAAATCAAACAAGGCTGTAGCAATGTAAAAAAAAAAAAAAAAAAAAAAAAAATTATTGAAGTGGTGTGAATAAGAATAGATTAATGATTGAAGTATTAATCTT
>NC_136493.1:98359297-98489297 GCF_053919585.1 Euprymna scolopes
CATGTATATATATATGTACATGTATATGTGTATATATATATCCATATATATATGTACATGTATATGTGTATATATATATCCATATATATATGTACATGTATATGTGTGTATATATATATCCATATATATATGTACATGTATATGTGTATATATATATATCCATATATATATGTACATGTATATGTGTATATATATATATCCATATATATATATACATATATATATGTGCATGTATATATATATATGTACATATATATGTATATATATATATACATATATATATATACATATATATATATGTACATATATATATATATACATCTGTATATATAAAAATGTAAATGTTGGTTTGTTCGGAGTTAATTGTCTAAAAAACCACTGGACGGATGGCTTCCACGTTTTGGTATAATATGTTTACTATATCCATGTGTGTTTTTATATATTCCTTTTTAATTATAACATTATACTTGATTTTTCTATGATAAATAGGTGGATTTCTTTTTACCGAGAGGCGATTTTTTTTATTTAGGGACAATTATGTATTACCGCTTCCTGTCACGTGACCAGTGTTACAATTTAGCGGTTTTCCTGCTAGATCTGGAGATTTCGTTTACAATCTAGCGGGAAATTCTAGAAAATCTTGAGGTATTTGGCACCCAGAGACACCCGCATTAGATTGCTTGAAAATACTTTAAAACATAAAGTAAACTCATTCATGTAAGTAAAAAAAAGTAGCATTTATTGCCTTTGGTAACAATTATTTATTGATTATTTGTTTTGTTTTTCACCTTTGTTTCGACTAACCATTCCTGAATCTCACTATTAAATCGATTTTTCCAAGTACATTTTAGGTGGGGGGGGGGGCATTCCAATCTCCCCGAAGGGGTTTTTATTACTGTACACAGGTTTGTATTACTGTATACATAGATTCGAAAAAGTTGTCAAAAAACAAATATATAACAAATAAATGTTATCAAAGGCAAGATAAGTTACTTTTCTGCCAAACTGGCTAGCGATTTTCTGGACATTTCTTTCTCCTGATCTCGCGGTTTTTTTTAAATCTCAGTTGACAACATTGCATCACTAAAAAAACACCACAGGCTTAATGTAAACAGAATGTGTTTACAATTTCGGTAAATTTTCAATGGGTTTATTGATAATGTAACCATGTGATTGAACTTTAATTTAAATTAACCACACGTGGTCGAAAAATGAATGCCGACGCTCAAAGTGTATACACATTTTGATTCCTCCCTTTTCTTAAAAATTCACCAAAAATCAGGAAATTAACGAATTTTAATGAAAATTGCAGTATTTTTCAAATAATGATCGCAGAATATAATGAACTAATTATTTTTACTTAACTCTTGGTGAAAATGTTTTATTTTGTTTAAACAAAAAATACCTTTACTAAAGTTATGGTTTTCAGTAGTAAATAAAAAACGCAAGAATTTATTTTTGCTTTTTTTAAAGCATCGTAATTTGTAACAATAAAAAATAATTTTTACAGTAACATTACGAAAAAAGCCCCTAAAGTCCGTATTAATGTATTCGATATAACTCGAAGAAAAATGAATTATCGGATACTAATCAGGAAATTAAAGATTCAATTAGATTCCTATTTCAGTCACCTAAATTATTTAAGGTGAAATGAGTTTAGGAATTTATAGCCAAACCTAAATATTTTTTTTTTGCTAAATATCCAGATACGCTACTACAGAACACCGACCACTCTAATTTGTTTTTTTTTTTGGGGGGGGGGGTGATGTTGGGGCGCGCGCGCGCCAACATCACATCCGCGCCCCTCCCCCCCCGCTCGTGCCCCCAATGTACAAAGTAAAATCTTCAGAAAATGTTAAATGGTGTTCTAATTGGTAAATGTCGGTGCGTTACTTACGGAAAATTTGAAAATTCGATGTTCCAGGTAAAAAAAAAAAAACAGATAAATTACCCCCCCCACTCCAACTTGGTGTGCTTTCCTTTTCTTATTTTATTTCTTTTTCAGCTAATTTTAAATGTTCCACCCAAAAAGCGCTATAATGTATTTTTGAAAATTAGAAAATTCTATGTCCTGGAAAAAAAAATCCCCTCCCCCAACATAATTTTCTTGGTGAAGCCGTCGTTTATGCTACAGCGTGCATGCGCGTAGCATAAACGGATGCTGCAAAATGGTGGAAAGAAGTTCGTGGGTTTAGGGGTAAATACCATGCAAAAGGTAAATTTGCCCCAAGTTTGACTATCAGATTCGTTGTCAGCGACCTCAATTACCTATAAAAAAACAAATTAGAGTGGTCGGTGTTCTGTAGTAGCGTATCTGGATATTTACCTTTTTTTTTCTTGCTTAAAAAAAATAGCATTAATACAGTAAGTTAGGTAAACTGACTTTTTCGTTTAAAAATGGAATTATTTCCCTTTCGCTATTAACTTTTTTTTTTTAAATTTTTTTTTTTAATAAATATTTTGTGGGGTTTGTATTACTGTACACATAGATTCGAAAAAGTTGTCCAAAAAGAAATATATAACAAATAAATGTTATCAAAGGCAAGATAAGTTACTTTTCTACCAAACTGGATATATTTTTCGTGTTTTTATTCAATGTAACATGTTTATTCAGCTCGAAAACCATACAGTGTTTACCGATGTATTGGAACATTCAAGATGGCGTCTGATTCTCTCTTTAACACGGTAAGTGTGGGAAATGATGTTATAAATAAAAAAGCGGATAAAATACTGTTAAAAACTCGCTCAATATATGTTACCGTGACATAGGTTGACATATATTCGGCGGGTTTTTAATAGTATTTTGTATAGTTTTTTATTTATAACACCTTTTTCCATACTTACAGTGTTAAAGAGGGTGTGAGACGCCATCTTGAATTTTCGAATACATCGGTAAGCACTGTATGTTTTTCGAGCTGAATAAATATGTTACATTGAATAAAAACACAAAAAATATATCCAGTTTTGCAGAAAAGTAACTTATCTTGCCTTTGATAACATTTATTTGTTATATATTTGTTTTTTGACAACTTTTTCGAATCTATGTGTACAGTAATACAAACACCCATTTTGTGTTTTATATACATAAAGTACAATTGTTGAATGTTACTGTTTTGATTATATTTGTTTGGGGGAGGGGGCACAATTAAAAAATTAAGAAAGATTAAAATGAAGCGAAATTTAAGTTTCCGTTCCATTTTTACAACAACCGTAAAACAGTGCATACTCAGCAAGTTTTATCGTAATTTATAAGCATATTGAAACACTAAATCAACATTTTATTTATTTTTTTGCATAATTAATGATGGAAGTATTTTTCTGTTTATTTTCTTAACATCTGTTAAAAAAAATATAATTTGTACATTCTCTTGAAAACAAGAATCAAACTTTTCTCTACTTTCACATGTGTTCCATTTTAACAAACTGAGCCACAGCAACGTGTGGCCGGGTACAGCTAGTATATATATATATATATATATATATATGTACATATGTATATGTATATATATATATATATGTACATATGTATATATATATATATATATATATATATATATATATATATATATATATATATATATATATATATATGAGAGAGAGAGAGAGTACAGGGTGCCCACAAAGTCTGGCTATATAATCTAGCCAGACTTTGTGGACACCCTGTATACGTGTATTTGTTCCTTTTTATGCGTTTCTTCAATTAAGTTCTAAAGTCTCTTTTTCTTTTTTTACTCTCTTTCTTTTTACGTTTTTATCTTTTCTTTCTCTTCTATTGTTTCCTCATTAAACCAGAAAGTACAAGAATCTCGCCCTTCCTCCTTCGACTGTCGTTATTCCCCCATTTTTTTCTCTTCCCTCTCTCTATCTTTCTATCTCCCCCTCACGAATACAAATACTTACGTAGTAAGTGTGTCATTTGCATTGTTGTTATTGTCTGAACCACAAAAATGGGAAAAAAATGTCTCATTTAGTGTCCACTTTTACTCAAAGCTGTATTTGCTTACTGTTGCTGGCGTTGCACGTAATAACCCGACGTTGTCCGGGATTGAATGATAATCAACGAATGTTTCACACGCCCATGTTTTTAAATATTGTCGTCGAAATTGGTGAAATCGGTCATTTTTCAATCAAATCTATTGATTGTCTACTCTGTTTGGAGACCCATCACGGTGCACTTGGAAGAAGCTTACATCGTTCTCGCAGTGACTTAGTTCACGATACATTGTAGCCTACATTGCACTGTAGAGAACCTAATGTTGATTTTATAAATTAATTGTTTATGTATAATGGCTTCAATTAAAGTTTAAAATGCTAAAGTAAAGTATCATCCGTCAGTTGTGGCTCTAAACAAAAACATTCATTTCGAACGCGTCCCTGCGATATTAAAGAACTAGGCACCGCCAAAACTGGGGGGGGGGGGCAGGTCAGTACTTTTTGACGGACCGTCTTTTTAAAAATCTACCAAAAATCAGGTAATTATCCGATCAATACGAAATTTTCAGCGATTATTAGGAGAAGAATGAACTTTATAACAGTGTACTTATTTTTCATAAACGATATTTATATATATATATTTTTTTGCTTACAACCCCCCCCCCTTGTTTTGAAGTGGGAACAAATATGCTTAAAATAATCATCTGAAACTGAACAAAACATATTGTGTTGTTGTAAGGGACAGAATTATAGATTAAAAAAAAAAAAAAAAAAAAATTGTTTGCATACCTTATTTTGACGTCTGAATATCAGAACTTCGATTGTGTTTAATTATCCCGCTTTTTGAGTTTTGAAGTGTGAAATTCGGTGAATATGTTAAGTAAAATAATTAATTTAAGTTAAGCAAAACAAACAAAAAAAATTTTTTAATATTTATACGAAAAAAGCCATTTTAAAATTTTTGATAAATAAATTAACAATTTTTTTTTAGCGAGCCGAATAATGCATGACCATTATTAAACAGAGCATGCTTTGAATAATCGATACAAAAAAAAAATCGATAAATATTGTGCCCTTTGTGTTAAAAATAGCATCATTTTTTTCGATCTCGTTTGAAAACGTTTGCCGCCTTTCGACTACGGTGGACCAAACGCGCTGAAATAATTTTTTTTTTATTCTGCTTTAAATTGCCCCCCCCCCCCATTTTGGGGAGCCTGGCCCCCACACACATACACATTAAAAACCAAACTCATACAAATGGTCACCCATCTGGTACTGGCCAGCCTCAGCTTAATTGAAATTTTCGTCACTGAAAAATAAGTTTTTTTGGCCTGTTTGGTCTTCCATAGTTTTCTTCTTATCAAAAGAAAACGTAAACAGAGTCGATCTGAACTCTACGTCGACGCGAAATATCTGGTTACCTATATGAATAAGTGGAATTATTTGGAATTCAGGTACTTATATTATAATATTTTTGCATGTTCTCTTAGAAAATCATCCTAAATCTTAGTTAGACAATAAATAAATAAATAAATTATTTCAAAAACCTTTTTTTTTTTAAATATTTAAGTACGTTTTTTGTGCAAGAAAAAAAAATGTCAATTGTTAACTTTTTGGGAAAATTTAACATTTAAAATTGAATTAAAAATAGTAGAAAAAGTTTTACATTATTCTGTTTTCTATATGATAAAATTCAGGGTTTTATCTTTCTGGAAAAAAAAAGTTACTCAGAAATAATTGATTTTAATAAATGTAATTTAGTTTTAAAAAACAACAACAACTTGATTTTGCGGCCATTTTTGGCGGTGCCTATAAAGAACCTTCTGTTTATTTTATACGTCGGACACGTTTGTTTGTTTGTGTGGTGATAATACTTGTAATGTCAGACTGTGTAAAAGTGGTAACTTTAGTCAAAATCGGACTGTTCCATCTTTAATAATTTTTTTTTTTTTCGATTATCGATTTTCGATAATTATCGGAGGCATTGCAGTACACAACCTATCTAAGAACACTCCCAGATACATAAGGTACATTTGTGTGAAATTTCAAAGAAAGATAAATCGGCTCCAGTCGTTTTGGAGTCCATAGGGAACGAACTCAGACACACAGTCAAAGTTCCTTTTATGAATTAGTGTGTGTGTGTGTGTGTATATATATATATATATATATATATATATATATATATATGATTGTTGAGCTGGATTAAATCCGACGATATGAAATAAAATAAAATGGAGGTGGAAGGACCTGGATACTCAACATTTCGCCCGATTTATGCGGGCTTCTTCAAGAGGGATGACCATCCCTCTTTAAGAAGCCCGCATAAATCGGGCGAAACGTTGAGTATCCAGGTCCTTCCACCTCCATTTTATTTTGTTTCATATATATATATATATATATATATATATATATACACACACACACACACACACACACACACACACACACACACACACACAGTGGGAAGAAGGTGCTTGTTTGAGGAGTAGAGATGAGGGTGTAAACACGATGGAATGTTGAAGGCGTGAACCTGAAGTCAGAATCATCTTAAGGTTCCTTTCTTTAAAGGTCTTTTTTTACGTATTATTATTTTATTATTTTTTATTATTAATGAATGATCGTTTATCAAGGCCAAAAACCACTTGAGAATAAAGGTTAATGCAATGAGCAGATTGTCCAAACTGATTTACCTCTTCACCAAAGCAGATTTAAGACACAAGGTCGATTTTTAATGTGGGGGGGAAACCAGCTTCCCGAAAAAGGCGAATTCTGAATTGGGAGAAAAAGAAAGTGTTCTAGTTGAGAAGAACTTCTCCTCCACTGACTGACGATAGAAAAGATGGAGAGTAGTATGTCGACAGATACTACACTTTGTTGTTGGCTGAGGTCATTCGAATGGTACATATGTTGAGAGAATTAAAAATGATGGATGGAATGAACGAAATGTGATTCCTTAAAGTAACGGTTTATGACAAGTATTTGTTGACATTATATTTAAAAACGAATATATTGTAGTCTGCATGTGAGCAACCCAATAGTAATGTGTTCCGCATGTGGAACGTTCTTGGAAAGAAACTCTGTTCATTGAAATTGTGCCCGATGCTATGTACACATAGGAAAAAAAGGAAAGTGCCGCAGTAATGAACATATCCAAAAATTACGAAACACAATTTAGAAAATTAATTGTGAATGGAAACAAGTTTTTGAAGACAAGTAGCAAAAATTGAGTTTTCATAAATTGGCTTAAGTTTAAAAATCAATGACTTCTCTTGTTATGATTGGAACTCTGTTTTTTTTTTTTTTTTTTTTTTTTAAATCAAAACTCAAGTTTCACTGTCTTTGAATACTATTTTCATTACAATTAATTTTCTATCTTATCGTTTTTGTAATTTTTGGATATGTTCATTACTGTGACATAACAATTAAGCAATTGGTTTTGCTTGAAATTCAATTTTTCAATTTTCGAATTCTGCCCTAATAATGAAAGAAACACCAAAAAAGTTATAAGTATTTGGAAAAGAAGCGACTTGATTGAGACAAAAATTTAAATTGTCTTAATATAGAAGGCTTTCTTCTTCATTGACCGAGGACAAAAAGATGATGCGTGGCATCAGAACAGATACTACACTGTAAATTATTTATTTATGAAAAAATGTAAAGCTACCATCGAAATTTAAAAGGCCAAGTAGCTATAATTATGAATTTAGGGAACCGTATCCTGATCACGTTTTTTTTTTTTTTTTTTTTTTTTTTTTAACAAAAGAGTCGCCACTTATCAAGGCCTGGAGGCCACTTGAGGATAAGGGCTAATGAGTGTACAGTGGTCAAGGGGAACATGTCATAGTCATCTTTAGTAGTGGAAATTTGGATTACTTAAGGAGATGGCTCATCAAGAATTTGTTCACGTTAAACTTGAAGACGGCCATATTGTAGTTAGCTGGAAAGCAGAAAAATGGAACAGAGTTCCACTGGCGTACAGTTCTAAGAAAGAAGTTTTGCTCGTGGAAACTACGTTTAGGTTTAGGCACAGATAAAGAGTGGGGAAAATTATTGATAGTGGATTCAGCTAGACGAGTGATTTTCATGAAAGTAAGGACAGAGGGGACCATAGATTGGAGCTCAGACGAGCACTTGCCATGAAAATAACGATAAAGCTAAGACGGGCTTGCAACGTCTCTTCTGTGGGAAAGAGGTTGATCTTTTATTTAAAGTCGACCCCTGGCAATGAAATAGTCTAATTTTAATTTCCTTTTAGTTCGAGAATATTTATTTACTAATATCAGATTACTTTCAGTTATTTTCTTTTTTAAAGATCGATAAATCAATAAAGTTGATTATTTATTTAAGGGCAAAAATTTCCGATGAATCATCTGTTTTTAACGATTTTTTGTGAAATATTTTCTTTACTATTTTTGCAGGGTTCGACGAGTACAAATAAATGAAAACAACAAAATCAATAATGTTTTCCCATTTTAAATTAGTTTAACTGTAAACATATATAAATTTACTGTTTCTATTTTAAAAATTTCTATTTTAAATATTTGTTTGTACACTAGACGCTATTGGAATTGAATTACGAGTGACGTTCCAAATGTAATGCCTCCTAGATCAGAAGGGACTGCAAATTGAATTGTTATGATGACTGAACTCCTGCATTCATGACCTGAAAGTTTAATCTTTGTTGCAGATATTGACGGTGTTAGACGCTAATAAAGTAACCCCTGTCATGGACGCGTGTTAGAAGCAAAAAAATGCGACATTGAATTCCTGGCAAACGTGCATTGAGAATGGTGGTGACTATGTAGAAAAATAAATTCTGGGGCACAAAAGGGCGCCTGTTCTAATGTTACCACTCCTGTATTCATAGCTCTTCAACTTTTTCAGTTAACAAAAAATAGGAGGCTTTACTTTTGGAACGATCCTTGTAAAAGCAAAATATATGTATCGGAAAAAAATAAAATTAGAAACTTTTTGTTTTTCAGTTCACTTAACAACAACACTGAAAAAAAAAATAGTCGGTCTGTCTGACGACTATATGTGTATGTGTGTTCCTATTTACTTGCCTCCCCACGAGGGCAGAGTAAGACACAAGGTCGGTTTTTAATGTGGGGAAAATCCAGCTCTACAAAAAAGGATCACTCTGGATAGGAACAAAAATAAAAATTGTCTCAGTCATGAAGGATTCATTCTTCACTGACTGAGGACGGAAAAAGTGAAATGTAGCATCAGAACAGATACTACACTTTTATATTGCCCCAAAGTCATCCGGTGGAAACGAAATATATTGAACAGAAAAGTTAAATACAACAAATGAAGAGTGTGGTTATATGTCAGTGCACATGACTTGTGCATAACTGGGTGCTAATGCCGCGAGACGTATTTACCTGGGTTTTTATAGTGAATGGAAGAGCTTATTATTATCTATAAGCTAGATACACCACAGCACTTACCCTGCTATGTACACGGACATAACAGAATAAACACTAAGATAAATATTTTTCCTAAGATTAATATATGCTATATATATATATATATATATGACTACTTCATTTAATCACATAACTTCATATATGAAAATATAATTTTATGTATAAGTTTTTTATATTTACTTCAGCAGTGCTCAATACATAGTATTTTGTTAAAATTGCATCAAGCAACATTGAAACATGCCATGAATCAAAGGAGCATCAGACCTATCAGAATTTCTGCAAGGACGAATCGTTGGTCAGCATGAAGGTGGTCTTAGTGACTGCAAAATAGCAAATCTTTCAATACCACTTTTTACTATTAATAGAGTGATCGTACGATTCCCAAGATTGACAAAGTGTCCACAAAACCTCATCCAGGTCACCCTGGGCCCTTTAAAAGAACCTTGCGATTTATGAAAAGAAATGTTGAAGAGGATCTTTGGTACAAAGCCTCTGACATTGCAATACAAGCTGGTTTCAGTTCAAGAACAGCTGTCAGGTATCTTCACAAGCTGGGTAGAGCTGCGAGAAAGAAACCTCTTGTTCATTTTGCCATATTAAGCGCAGAAAAGATTAGGTTTGTGAGATGGTGGGGAGACCTATGATCTTTTGGACCAATGTCATTTTTTCTGATGAATCACGATTTGCATTATTTCACCACAGTGGAGGGGTATGAACATGGAGACTCCCTCAGCAAGAGTTTGACTTAAAAAGACTGCAGCCAATGCTGAAACATGGGGGTTTCTTGGTTATGGTATAGGATTCAATTTGGAGTAATGGTCGCTCAGACCTGGTAGAATGTGAAGGAAACATCAATTCTGCTAAATATGTTTTAATATTTTGAAGGACTTCTACCAATATTCGCAAGTGGTAAAATGAACCAAGTTTTCCCTATTTATCACTCTGCTAGGGTGACACAACATCGGTTGAGCCAAAATGGGATTAATAAACTTCCATGGCCAAGTCAGACCCCAGATATGAAACCAATTTTGAAAACCTTTGGGGTATATTAGATTGAACCTTCACAAAAAGAAAAGGTAGCCATCTCCTACGCGTAAACTTTTAGCATTATTGCATCAGACATGGCAAAAAATTCCTCAAGATGATATTCAGCAACTGATCAATGCCATGCCTAGAAGGGTCCTAGCATTAAAAACAGCAAAGAAAATGTCAACCAAGTATTAGTTATTAAATTTGTGAACATTTATTTTTTATTTCGTCCTATAAATTATGTTTATTGAAATAAACTGTTTCTATGGGTGTCTATTCTTTTCTGCCATGTCTGTGTAGCTGTAAACCTTGAGCCAAGCCAAATCAAATTAGCATGGATTATGAAGGGGTAGTGATTTTTTAATGCTTAGTCGCTTATTAGTTAATATGAAATCACTCACAATTGAACACATTTTGGTAGCCATTTTCAATTTTCATATTGATAACAAACGCAGACATATCGTTGGCTGAACATTAAAAAAAAATTAAGGTAAATGTTTGGAAAAAGAGAGCAACTTGATTGAGACAAAAGTTTAAATTGTCTTCGTGTAGAAGGATTTCTTCTTCATTGACCAAGAACAAAAAGATGTGTGACATTGGAACTTTAAATTATTTATTTGTGAAAAACTACAATTGAAATTTAAAAGGCCAAGAAGCTATAATTGTTAATTTAGGGAACGCTGTCCTGACCTCTTACCCTTTTGGTCCTCCATTTGAAGTAGACGCCTAGAAACAAGACGATCCAATTTTAATTTCTATTTGAAGCTTTCAATGTTTGTATTTTTTTTTTTTTTTTAATGAATTTTACAATGTTTTACAGATAGATTATTTTTAAGGTTAACCTAGTTCAGTTGCTTATCCCACTAAATTGACAAATTTATTTCCTTAAATAGCCCCAAAGCTTATCAGTACTAATCATAATCTCACGACAATAACAAGATGACTCCCACCAACCCACAAAAAGAACGGCTATTTATTTAGATCATGGATGCTTATGTAGATTGGTGAACTTTTAAGCCAACGCATTCCAGGTGAAAACATTATGTACTTACGTGTCATGTCAGAATTAGTATAAATTCTAAAAATTATGGAAAATGATTCAGTAGAAAATGTGCTAGATATATTTTTAACAAAAAATCATCCGCAATTATGTTCTAAGATTGTGTTTAAATATGGTAGACTCTTAATTTAAATCAAGGGAGATAAATCGATTTGTCATACTGAATTGTTCGCATAAAAAAAACAAAAGAAAACATACAATAAAACTTGATAATTCAATAAATTCTACTTTTATGTGTAATTATTTTTCTTTTAGATCATTTTTCATCATTTTTGGAATTTATACAAATTTTGACTTTAACCAAAAAATCATCCACAATTAATTAAATTCTGTTTAAAACTGGCAGACCCATAATTTAACTCAAGGGAGATAAGTTAGTTTGCCATACTGAATTGGTTGCACAACTCTTCCGCATTAAAACATATGATTAAACTAGATAATTGTATTTTTACTTGTAATTATTTTTCTACTGGATCATTTTTCGTAATTTTTGGAATTTATACTAATTTCGACAAGAAACGAAAGTACTGAAACCTGAAATGCGTTGGTTTAAAACATTACGAATCTACAAAAGCACTTGTAGCAGAAAATACTCATGGGCAAAAATGACATTGGTTCACATTCTTTCTGAAATTTTTTTCGGACTGACAAGATTTTCCATTCAGACTATCAATATTCTTTTTTTATCTTATCCACACTCCTTTTCATTTACATGCGTCTTCTTGCACACTTCCTAAAAATGACCCCTGTACCAATATTTGTAACTGAATGAAACTAAGAATAATAATAAAAAAAAAAGAAATAAAAAAAAATAATAAATATTTGTCCGAACTCCTTCCCAACTCCTGACTTCAACTGGAATCTTCACTGTCCGTTCTCTCTCTCTCTCCTCTCTCTCTCAGCTGCCCCCAAAGACTGCTCTGTTCTTTCCCATTTGTCCTTTTCACAGCCGTTACTGTCCTCATATACAACTTAATGTCATATGTATATTAATAAGTCGTCTATACACGAAACTTTATCTTTTCTCTTTCCTTTCTTGATTCCATCACCCAACAGGATAGACGGAGGTGTCGTCGCTTGTGTAACAATGGGCTCTACATTGCGACTGAAACATTCGCATTTGCGAGTGATTTTTCAAAGTGGCGACTAAAAATAATGAAACGCTTATCTTTTGGCGATTGTATTTCTTTCACTGACAATCTTCCAAAGCTCACTACTGAGTAAAAAATATCTTTTCAACTTTTTTTTTTTTTAGAAAACGAACAAAGTTAAATTATTTAAACAAAACATATTTAATAGAACAATGTGTTCTTTTTTTTTTTTTTTTTTAACGAAGGCTGTTTAAAAAAATATCTGAAGAAATTAGAATGTTTATACCTTCAAGTATCAACATAAAATTTGGTGTATATTTAGAATTATTAAACACACACACACACACACACACACACACACACACACACACACACACACACACACACACACACACAGGAAAATCTTTATGATGTACATACTTGTCACAGAACGAAGATGTCATATTCTAAAAATCATGTGGGTTTGGCTAGTAACTTTTCTATTTAGCTAGTCAACGAAAATATTTAGTTGTCAAAGGCCATTTGTCCGTAGAACAAATAATAAATATTTGTCCGAACTCCTTGCCAACTCCTGACTACAACTGTAATCTTCATCGTCCGTTCTCTCTCTCTCTCTCTCTCTCTCTCTCGGATGCCCCCCTCCCCCAAAAAAGACTGCTCTGTGCTTTCCCATTTGTCCTTTTCACAGCCGTTACTGTCCTCATATGCAAATTAATGCCATATGTATATTAATAAATCGCCTATGCATAAAAGTTTGTTCTTTCTCCTTCCTTCCTTGATTCCATTACCCAACAGGATAGACAGAGGTGTCGTCGCTTGTGTAAGTTACGTTTTGCATTGCTTTTGCCTCAGTAACAATGTCTTTCTATTATACATGAGTACAACATCTCTTTCTTATCACTCACAAAATAATTATCATCGTTAAATTTTGTCTCATCATTTTATTGTGTTACGTTTACTTTGGGTTCCACAAGGATTTATTTTCCAGATTCCTCTTGTTTGTATTGTTTGTATTCGTTAATGTAGAAAGAAAACCATCCATCTGTCCACATTAACATTTTTAGTACTACTGCAAGATTAAATTATAGTAATTTTTCAAAAAAGAGCTATTCCGTTTTTAGAAAATGAAATATGATTCATCCATAATATAAATGGTAAACATGTGTATGTGCGTACAATGTATGTATGTCTCGCTAAAATTTGAAAACTACTCAATAAACCCCTATAAAGTTAATATTTTTTTTTTTAAAGATCTGCCTAAACTCAGAAAAATATCTAAAAAAAAAAAAAAAAAAAAAAAAAAAAGTCATCCTTGGATGGTTAAATGGCCATTTATGTCATTTAGTGTTATCAAGGAGTAAACGCAATTTTTTTTTTATTTATCTCATCATGAAAAGGGAAATAACTTTGATTATTTTTTTATTCATTTATTTATTTTTTTTTTTCTTTTCTGCCGACTCGAATTGTGTGGTTATGTGTGTATGTCCAGAGAGAGGAATGAGCTGGGCAAAGAAGAAAGAAAGGGCGTGGAGTGAGGAAACAGGGATGATGAGTGAGGAAGAAAGAGGAATAGAATTCATGTTACACTTTTATCCTAGGCAATACCAGATAGCCATGCTAGTTCATTTGTAAGAAAGTTAACTGAAAGTGAGGTGGTTGATGACTTTCATGCACAATTGACATCCCTGCCATACTTGAACACTTTGTACAACTTTGCTGGTGGGTTTATTGCTCTTAACTTTAAAACATTTTTTTTTATAATTGATACGGTTTTCTTTGCTATCAAGTAATTACTGTAGTTATATGCATATATATATATATATTAGCAAACGCATGATGGCCTACGTTGATTTTCAACTTATGACTTTTATTAAATTCTCCTGAAAAAAGTAAACAGTTGTCGTCTTGTTTATATTAGTACGTCACTCAATTGCTTTTGTTGTTAAGCAAGTTGGACTTGTCTAAAAAAGAGCCCATGAAAATCATATCTCAAGAATTTGCATGAAGTCCTCATCATTGGTTGCAGCTGTTTACTTTGGTGGTGGAGGTGGCGCAAGCATGATCTTTATGAATTAAAATTCCCTCCACACTCTTGTCGTCCAATAAGGGTTCGGGAAAGAAACACAACTCTGTACTTAGTGGAAGCAAAATATATATTAAACAGAGAAAGTAAATGCAACACATACAGAGTGTGGTTATACGTCAGTCCGACTGGCAAGTATGCATGACTCGTGAATCATTATCAGCAGCGGCCCTGCTATTGTTAACAGCATCGGCGACCACAATTCTCCAAATTGTAGAGCCATGGTAATCTCGGGAAGACAAGTAAAGACGATAGTTTCCCGTTGCTTTCCGTCTTGATTCTGGGGTGCATCTCCCCCAGTGAGTTAAACACAGCTCCAGATACCAACCTGGAAATTTCTATGACTCGGCACGGTACATACAGCGCCTAGCATTCCCAAATGGTCACCCATCTGGTAATGGCCAGGCTCATTGTTGCTTAACTTGCGAGAACTGGTGTGCCACATGATTGTGCCGTATTGTGCTGTTAAATGGGTGCTAACATCAGGAGACATATTTACCTGGTTTTTATAGTGAGTTAAAGAGTTTATTATTATCCGTAGGGTGATTACACTGCCCAACTTTTTCTGCTGTCTTGATCTGTAGCTATAAAGCTTGAACCAAGGTACTTGACCTGCTCGACAACGGTGTCCCCTTAGCTATTTATATCTATAGGTATTACAACAGATACAATGTATTATATTATATAGATTAGTGTAATACCATTAAAAATTACAGTGTAAAATACTAATACTTCAGGCAGATGCTGATGATTTATACTAGAAGTGTTATAGGCAACTGCATGGCTATTTATGCAAGGTATTTGAAAAATCCATTACTAGCCTAATTTCCTTAGTAGTAAATTTTTTCTAAGTTAGTTTTTATATTTGTTTGGTGTCATTTTTTTTTTTTATGGCTTTGTTGGTGCATGTGACAACACGTGTCATAATGCTGTATTATTAATATGCTTTAGATATGTAAAAGGACCTCTTCGTGTCAGGATTGCTTTTCCAATAGCATTTCATTATTAGCCTAATTCTCTTTGGTGTTCATTTCTCTCTTTCTCTGTAGTGTGTCGTTCGTACTGGTCATATTTACTTGTATTTTGTTTGTTGTATTTTTTTACTTGAAATAAGTGCCAATATTTATAGGATGCTGACTGGGTCATCCATAGTGGCGACCTTTCTTCTAGACTTATGGTTTTTATACAGTAAAACCCCCGGGATATGGCATTAATCTGTTCTGGAGTTGGGATTGTAAGGTGAAATTGCCGTATAACAGGGCCTAAGCAAAATTTTATACAGTACATATAAAAATTAGTAACAAAATACATAATACACGTATATAAACAAATAACATTATAAATAACACAGTAAGGCAGAGCAAATACCGTAACCAGGGTCCGGAAAAACATTGTATTCCACATCGTAACCTGAAAAAAAAGTATCCCAAGACCACCGTATTCCAGGATTCTACTGTATTTATTTAGCATATTTTCATGGTTTTGTTTATATACAGAGTGGAACGATAAAATTGTCGCCCTTGAAAAAGATGGTACGATTCCATTTCCATTTGATGAAAACCGGTTTTCTTTTTTTGTTGCAGATCATCTACTAGTTGGCCAGTTGTGTACAAATCACAAGAGCGATAGGAACCTTCTATCATGTCTGAAAGTGACACAATCTTCAATGAGCAAGATCAGAGATGTGCCGCTGTAGCAGTGTCAGAAACCGGTCTTAAGAATGCGTGAAAAACAATTGAATAATTCAACCTCCTATTTTTACAAGCTTATAACTACTTGAAAAATGTAATTCAAACCGTGATTTTTTTTTTTCAATTAAAGGAGCAAAGACCAATTTTTTTAAAAAATAACAGGTTTAATAGCAAATTATGCAATATTTGCTTTTTTAAATCGGTTTTCTTTAAAAAAGCTTTGAAGAAAATCAACGAAATTTTACTTACTTCGCTTATAAAAAATCAATATAAATTCAAAAAAAAATCATTTACCTATAAAAAATACTATTGAATGTTTAGTTCCATTCTTTACTGTTCAGAATTTATCCATATTTATATTTTAAAATCAATTTATTTTTTTAAATAAAAGAATTTTTTAAACAACTGTTTGAAAAAAGTATGATGACTCAAGCATTTTTATGTCTTTATCGAGAAACCGGAAGTCGCCATTTATTCTTGTATAGAACTACGGATCGACAGAAGGCAGTAAAAACCACACATTCGTGTTAGCCGTGTAGCCTTGTGCCTGAAGAAATGTGTTCCCATAGTTTAAAAATAGTCAAATTTTATTTATCAGATTTTGCCTTAAAAAAAACACCTGAGGAATTTTTTTTTGCTTTTCTCAAAGAAATACATAAATTTTTGATTTATGATATTTTCATTCTTCTTTATTGAGTGAATTTTTTTTTAAAATATCTAAAAAATAAAACATTGAATGAAATAGAAAAAAATTGTCGTCATCATCCATTACTTACTGGACACAATATAAGCAGAACATAGGCTTCCAATTAAAAAAAAAAAAAAATCAACGTGGTTTTTAAAAAAAAGGTTTTACACTTTGGACTTTACAGGTAAATTTCCCAAAAAACACTTTTTTTTTTTTTGTTTTAATTTACAATACATTATTTATTGATCTTTTATCTTCAATTTGTGATATATAAAACTTTGGTACGTGAATTTATATTAAAATTTAAATAGACATTTCAAAATGGGGGGGGAATTTAAAAAAAAAACGGTTGTCCAAGATATCATATTCTATTTATTGGAAAGAGCATAAAATTTCACATTGACCCTGAAAATATCGTAAAAATTTAACCAATAGAAAAATTTTGATAGATTTTCAAAGTTTTAAAATTGAAAAAAAATTAACTCGTAAAATTCAATTGATTTCATTACGTAAAAAAAAAAATGGCTGCATGAAGGTACGCCGGCACTTTGTAAACACTGTTTTTTTTTAAATAAAAAATAATATTTCTATTATTTTTTAAACAACTTTAATAGTTTCGTTTAAAAGTATATTCCATACAGAAAATAAACAACCCACTTCTTTTTTATATTTTATTCGCAGTTTCGTGTTAGGGGTGTCAAAAATTCTCCCAAAATTCTGATACACCTAGTGCCACTGTACAACTCATGTTCTCTACCGATCCAAGTTATGACAACAGAACTATTGCCAGCACCTTCAAAATAAAAATCCGAATGGTTCAGTGCTTGAGGGTACAGCTCAACAAAATTTCTGGTCACAGTTATGGTCTTTTGTGTGGTTTCAAATGAAGGCCACATCATGCCATCTCATATCTTCGAAGTCAGCTGGAAGATCAACATGTACCTGGATGTACTAAAGAGTGCGGTGATCCCCTGGTGCAATCAGCTGTCCGCTGACAGACCCTGGGTGTGGCAGCAGGACTCTGTGCCGGCACACAAGTCCAAAGAGATCCAGGCTTAGTTTCAAAAAGAGTGTTATGACTTTGTATCCTTCTCTCACTGCCCCCCCCTCCCCCCCCGTCCCAAACCTGTTGGACTATGTTGTTTGGTCATATGTCGAGAATATCACCAATATGACCTCCAACCACACTAACGCCAGCCTGATTGCCGCCATCTGCCAAGTATTAACCAAGCTCCCGCCAAGCGCTTGTGGAAAAGGCATGCTCCCAGTCCGTATCGAAGTGATGATTGAGGCTGAAGAAAACTATATTGAATAGATGTTAGTTCTACTACATAATCAAGTTACCTGAATTGATATTTTCAATAAGTTTTAAAATAAAGCTGTAGTGTTGTTTTCTTTAGAGAGACAAATTTATTATTTCACCCTGCATGTGGCAACACCAGGCCCAGGTTTTTTTTCTTATTAATAATTCTGTCACAAGGATGGTATTTATTCATCTTATATATAAAAATTACAGTGCACTATTATATGCATACATTGTAGTGTTAGATGTTTGCAGAACATTAATCAGGATTTGTTTCAATGACCTATAACCCAGAACCAAGCGTTTCCTAATCTGTGCTTATGGGAAACTTTTCCATTGTTTACATATATAGAAAATAATCCCCAAGTTATGAAATCGATTTTTCAAACATCCTCTATAGAGACTCAATTAGGGAGACTCGGTGTTTGTCGGAATGAATGTTCTGCACTTCTCATTCTTGTATTGTCATCGAAATTGTTAAAATCGTCCATTTTTCAATGAAATTGATTGATTGCCTGCTCTAGTCAGGGACTTTCCATGGTGCACCAGGAGGAAACTTCATATGAGCTGCCTTAAATAAATTTCCAGATTTTTTTGTACGGCTATTTAAATTTGCCATAAACCTTTGTAAAATTCAGCATGTTATTGCTGTACATCTTATCAGATGACTGACCAATTTTTATGATTTTATGAAATTTTCAAATGAACAGCTACAGCAGGAATTGGAATACACCCTACTAAATCCTGATTGTCACAGCTGGTGAATTTCAAAAATGCAATTTGAACGTGAGGACACTTTAGAAGAATATGTAATAAGATTGTGTTTCAAACTTGGAAAAAAATTGCTTCAGACTGCTTTTAAACCATCCTGCATGAATTGCGTCAGTTTTTGAGTGGCATAAGAGATTCAAGGAAGACAGGGAGTCTGTGAGGGATGATGAGGGGTGTGGAAGAAGTAAGGAACAAACGCATAGATTTAAAACAGTTAAAGAAAAGAAAAAAAAGAATTCAAAACCATGTAGAAATTACTCCAAATTAATATTTTTTTTTTTTTTTTTTTTTTTCTGTTTCACATATAAATTGGGGGAGAGTTGTAGATGTTACCATTTCGTATGCACATTTGTCAATAAGAAAGTTGGGATTTGTATTACTGTACACATAGATTCGAAAAAGTTGTCAAAAAAACAAATATGTAACAAATAAATGTTATCAAAGGCAAGATAAGTTACTTTTCTACCTAACTGGATAATTTTTTAGTGTTTTTATTCAATGTAACATGTTTATTCAGCTCGAAAAACATAGTGTTTACCGATGTATTGGGAAGTTTAGAATGGCGCCAGACTCTCTGCTGAACACGGTAAGTTTGGAAAAATGAGTTAAAAATTAAAAAAAAAACTATACAAAATACTGTTAGAAACTCGCTCAATATATGTTACCGTGACATAGGCGGACATATATTCGTTAGGTTTTTAACAGTATTTTGTATAGTTTTTTTTAACTCATTTTCCCAAACTTACCGTGTTCAAAAGAAAGTCCGACGCTATTTTAAATTTTCCGATACATCGGTAAACACTATGATTTTCGAGCCGAATAAACATGTTACATTAAATAAAAACACTAAAAAATTATCCAGTTAGGTAGAAAAGTAACTTATCTTGCCTTTGATAACATTCATTTGTTTTTTGACAACTTTTTTCGAATCTGTGTATAGTAATACAAACCTGAAAGTTGTATTTAAAGTACTTGCCACATTCAATCACAGTACTGCCATTTTTTTTTTTTTTTTATTGATCTAATTTAGTTGAAGACTGGCTAATAAGCCTTTTGAGGAGCGGGGGGGGGGGAGGTTGAAATTAACGACTACGTGCAAAAAATCTGGGCATGATGGAGGGAGGTAATAAACATTTTAAATATTTTTATGCGGTGGGGGATAAACTCATCTGGTGGAAAATACTTAATGCATAGATTTAATACAGTAAAAAGAACAAACATTCAAACCATGTAGAAATTACTTGATGTTTTCTGTTTCAATATCTATATATATATATATAAAAGTGAAAGTGTCTGTCTGTGTACATTTCCCTACACAATAACTGTGTCAATTTTTAGTCTACAGACTCGAAATTTGATATACAGGTTACTGAGATTTGGGAAAATCGATGTGATCTGTTTTGGGCCAGAAATTTGACGATTAAGGGGTCAAAGTTCAACGATTTGACCTTTGAGAACTCTACCAAACTCCGACAATTTTGGGTCTAAACACTTGAAATTTTAGATATAGGTTCCTTGGACATGGATCTAACTTAATAACTTGATTTGAGCCCAAAACAATAAATGTTAAAGGGCCATAATAGAGGTCAAAGTTAAAAAAATTTACCGTTTTTGTTATTTTTTAATTTTCTTTTTCTTTTTTTTTTTTTGCTCAGCATATACCTCCAAACACCCGGGCAACGCTGGGCTGAAATGCTAGTGTGTCATAAAGTGAACCTGTGTATTTGTGTACATTTTTCACCGCAATAACTCTGTAAATTTTCAGTCTACAGACGCGATATTTGATATACAGGTTACTGAGATTTGGGAAAATCGATGTGATCGGTTTTCGGCCAGAAATTTGGCTGTTAAGGGGTCAAAGTTCAACGATTTGACCTTTGAGAACTCTACCAAACTCCGACAATTTTTGGTCTAAACACTTGAAATTTTAGATATAAATTTCTTGGACATGGATCTAACTTAATAACTTGATTTGAACCCAAAACAATAAATGTTAAGGGGTCATAGTAGGGGTCAAAGTTTTAAAAAATTTGACCTCTGCGGTCTCTACCAAATTACTCAGACAATTTCTGGTCTAAACATTTGAAATTTTACATAAAAGGTATTCAGAGATAGGGCAAGCTTTTTAATGGGTTTGGGTCGAAAATTTTTAGTTACCAATATATAAATGTATGTATGTATGTCTGCCTAAAACTTTCGACAGAGATGACTGATTTTACCAAGATCAGTATTGTTTTTAAGTTCCACCTTTCAGACGACAAATATCGAAAAATTGGCTAAAAACATTAATATCTTCACCTTCAACTGGGCACTTTTCTACAAGGGTGGGGGGTCGATTTTTTAGACGATATTTTTGAAAGTCACCATCTCCTTTCGATTGTCTAGCCTTAATTTAAACATAAGCCACTTCCAGTTTGGCGGTGGTAGTAACAGCAAAGAAGTCAGGTTTTTTTCCCTGTTCTTTTCCTCCTTCGTGTTACGGGTTCGAGCCTGCCTTCCTACTACCACTTTTTTTTTTTTTTTTTTACTCAACATACACATCTAAACACCCGTGCGACGCCGGGCTGAAATGCTAGTATATATATATACATATATATATATATATATATATAACTACTTAATTTAAATAAAATTAATATACAGAAGTGTAGATTTATGCGTAAACTTTAAGTATTTACTTCAAAAGTGCTCAATACGTAGGTAGAGCTAGTTAGTAAGTTATAAAATGTATATGGCGATTAAGCTACACTGAATATTCCGCGTTTCATCCACTGTAGGATTCTTCAGGCTTATGCCTTAATAATAAGACAAGCTACCATGTGTAGGGACCTAGACGACCCATGTAGATTATGCCTTCATGAAATATTTGCTATCCTGTACTTTAAAGAACCTCAACATCTATTAAACTGTAGAAGAGAAATAGCAAACAACTGTGTTCACAAGATAAAATTTACTCTAGGATAGCGATACAAAATAGTTTTAAAACTAACAAAGACAATAGAAAATAAACAAATAAATTAAATAAACATGAATATACATAAACGATCACATATATATATATATATATATATATATATATATATATATATATACGTGCATATATATGTGTGTACACATATGTATATTTATATATAAACTAACATAAAAAAAACACTAACCTAGATTTAAAACAGATCAAGAAGCTAAATATCCAGGCTAAATAGAGCACACACAAAGGAACAGGTCAACCAGAGGTCAAATAGGCCTTTGTCCGATAAATGCATTCTCATTGGCTGATAGGAAGGGCGCGGCGAATACTAGAAAGCTGATTGGCTAACTAAAATTTCAATAGAAGATGAGCATATAAAAACGACAAACAACCACAGAATTCGAGCACAAGCCTGAAGAATCCTAGTGGATGAAACGCGGAATATTCAGTGTAGTTTAATCGCCATATACATTTTATAACTTACTATATATATATATATATATATATATATATATATATATATATATATATATATATATATGGGGGGAGGGAGCGAACGCTTAAAACATTTGCTACTTCTGCATTTTACGGACCGTGTGGAAAGAATAACTTTATTATTTAGAAACCCATTTTTAATATGGGACAAGGGAGAGCTTTCTTAGCTATTCTGAATGTTTTTTGTTTTAAAGCACAACTGAACTATGATACTTGACTTTTGCATTTTTAATTTTAAGTGAAGCCCTTATTTACAGATAATTTTCTAAAATTAATATATTCTCTACAGTGCAATGTCGACTACAATGTATTGTGGGCTAAGCCACTGTGGTCAATATGTGAACCTTCCTCCGAGTACACTGCGGTGGGGGGGGGTTAACTAGAACAGGCACTCAATAAATTTGGTTAAAAAAAATTGGTGATTTCACCAATTTGGATGGCAATAAAAGTAGGGTAGAGTGAAACATTTATTGATCTTCATTCAAT
Source organism: Euprymna scolopes (assembly GCF_053919585.1). NCBI lineage: Eukaryota > Metazoa > Mollusca > Cephalopoda > Sepiida > Sepiolidae > Euprymna > Euprymna scolopes. The sequence goes on from NC_136493.1 coordinate 98,382,325, forward strand.
CTCGGACGACGTCGGTCTCCCTGCTAGTAGTGTGTGTGTGTGTGTGTGTGTGTGTGCGCGCGCGCGCGTGTGTATTTTCTATCAGAACTATTAACAATGTGGAGGAACGAAAAGTAAATTAAAATCTATTTTATCTCTGGAAGATGCCAGATTTTCGAGGTCAGATTTTGAGGCCAGGGGGTGTCAAAATTGTATGCTAAGGTATTTGCTATTCTTGGTTCTTCAAGCTTCATGGCACATGAAGTATTTTTTGTGCGGCGAGGGGGTGTATTTCAGTAACTGACTCCAATTCGACCCTCTACACCCCCACTCCACAAAATTTCTAAACACATGTCCAACTTGCCTCGTACGGTACAAAATTGCTAATAGTAGGAGGAGTGAGAGGAGCAAAGAAATTTCCTGCTGCGGGTTCCATGATAAGCTGTAACGCGTTTCAATACAGCATGGTCTTCTTCAGAACTGTTTTCAATACCATGTTTGATATTGATTGGCTTTATACCCTGGCCCATGCAATGTGGAAAACCGACTGAACAGTAACTGTTTTCATTCAATATGTATCATCAAAAACAGTTTCTAAATTTTTGAATTCTTCGAACTACTGTCCTCATCTTGCGTATTATTTTCACAACGTTTTAACCTCCGACCTTCTTCAGGTGTATCATGTTGAACTTGGGGAATCAACACGGAATTACGAATGGAACCCTTTATTTAATTCACTGGGAGTAGCATGCTCTCTTTCCGTCAGTCATGACTGGATCAAAATCCTAAGTAATTGGCAATTGCAATTTGATTGTCACCCGCAGTGAGGATTGAACCTTCAATGTAGCATAATCTGCAAACTTGTTAGATTCATCTGACAGCTTTATTAAAATTATTAATTTTTAATGATTAAAATTTTTGCATGATTATTTTCTTCCAATAATATTAATTGTCGTCTGCAGTGCTGCACTAGCTGAGCGTTTTTTTTTTTTTAATTTGAATATATTATTTCTTCAATTTGTGATATATAAAACTTTGGTGAGTAAATTATTTACTTTTTAATAGACACTTGAAAATGTGTGTGTGTGTGTGTGGGGGGCGTGAATTTAAAAAAAAAGTTTGTCTAAAATATTATATTCGGTTTATTGAAAAGAGCATAAAATTTCACATTGACATTGAAAATATCGTAAAAATTGAATCAATAGAAAAATTTGGATAGATTTTTAAAGTTTAAAAATTGAAAAATATTGAGCTCGTAAAATTCAATTAATTTCATTACTGTTTAAAAAAAAAAAAATTCTATTACTTTTAAAACAACTTTATTAGTTTATTTTGGAAGTATAATCCATAAAGAAAATAAACAACCCACTTTTAACAGAAATTACGAGTTTTTTATATTTTATTAGCAGTTTCGTGTTAGGGGTGTCAAAAATTCCTACAAAAATTCTGATAACCTAATGTTCCGGTGGCTTACGTAAGCTGCCGGAATATAGCGAGGCAACATTCATGGAAAAACGGATCGTTCACTGCATAAGTACCAAAAAGACTAATGCTTCTTTTGTACATGTTTTATTGTATATAAATGTAGCAGGTGTTGTCGATCGTAATAGTCTCCTCCTGTGTTTTTGTCACGTGATAAGAACTCCGCAACAAGAACGTAAAAACGTCGCAGAATGAGATCCTAAAACTAAACCCCAAAATGTTGTCCGAGTTACAAAGTAAACTGTTAGGATGATAAAAGCGTTGTCATAATAGTGTGTGTGTGTGTGTGTGTGTGTGTGTGTGTGTGTGTGTTTTTCTTATAAAATAAATTCAAATTGGAGGAGTTTGGTCACATCTTTGAAAACATTTTATAAGGTGAATTTAAAAGTTTTACAAAACCAAATAATTTTATAAAATATTTTGTTAAATGATTGAAATCCATTTATTTTTCTTTTTTTGAAATTTTCTGTGTAAGATACCGTTTTCAAAGAAGACTGTTGGGTTTGGGTGTTAATTAACAGCTGTTGTCAATCCAAAGCGAATTTTAAATAGAAGAAATTTGGTCACATCTGTGAAAAACATTTCGTAAGATTTCGTAAGATTAATTTGAAAATTTTCGAAAAATTAAATAATGTTATAAAATAATTTAATTAACCGATTAAAACCATCATATTTTTTTTCAAAGAAAACTGTCGTTTTTTTTAATTTTTTTTTTCGTTTTTTTTTTTTTTTTTCCTTTTATTTTTCTTGTGGTATTAACTCCGAAGGATTAGTCTTAGCCCCTCATGGAGCAAAAAACGATATTGACGATTGTTGTCAGCCTGAAATCGGTGTTGGTGATTGTGTGGTGATGCAAATTTTAAACAGAAAGTGTTTGGTCATATCTGTGAAAACATTATTTCCTAAGATTAATTTGAAGGTATTAGAAAACCAAATAATGCTATAAAATAATGAAAATATTTTCTTTTTTCCTCCCCTTAAACTTGCAATGTAAAACATCTTTTTCAAAGTTGTTGTTGTTGTTTTTTTTTTTTTTTAAATTATAATTGATGGAGGGGAGACTAAAATTTGCTGCTATAATTTCAAATGATCTGAAATAACAGCAAGGGGAGACTTGATTTCAAATATTTCTGGTATGTTATATCTCCCCTCTTTGGTTTTCATGCATAAAGTAAATGTCACAGGGTATAAGGATTATTTTGATACTGGAGATATTCATACTTGTACCTTATTTTCAAAAGAGGATAAATATAACATGAGAAATATTTGGAATCAAGTCTCCTCTTGCTGTTATTTCAGATCATTTGAAATCATAGCAGCAAGGTTTAGTATCCTTCTCCACCAAGGCCAAAGGTTTTGTGTGTGTGTGTGTGTGTGTGTATATATATATATATATATATATATATATATATATATATATAGACAGATTGCAGTTTCCTTAGGTTGATGCCAAAATAATGTCGTTTTTTGACGTTCAACTATGGCGATTAAGCTACACTGAATATTCGGCGTTTCATCCACTCTAGGACTCCTCAGGCTTATGCGCATAAGCCTGAGGAGTCCTAGAGTGGATGAAACGACGAATATTCAGTGTAGCTTAATCGCCATATATATTTTATAAATTACTAATTAGCTCTACCTACGTATTGAGCACTTTTGAAGTAAATACTTAAAGTTTATGCATAAATCTATACTTTCGTATATTAATTTTATGTGAGTAAATTAAGTAGTTATATATATATATATATATATATATATATATATATATATATATATATATATATATATAAACGACATTATTTTTGCACCAGCCTAATATAATATGTTGGGCATTTTTATTTGACTAAATGATAGACTGATTTACGGCAACTTCTGGTATTTCCATTCTTATCAACTAGCCTGGGTGCCCGGTGTTGCCTGGGTGTTAAGAGGTGTATGTTGAGCAAAAAAAAAAAAAAAAAAAAGGTGGTAGTTGGCAGGCAGGCAGGCTTGAATTCGTACCGTGAAGGAGGCAAAGAACGTGAAAAAAAAAAAAAAAAATGACGTATTTGCTGTTGCGCTCATCGCCAAACCGGAAATGACGTAGGTTTAAATTAAGGCCATACAATTAAAAAGAGGCGATGACTTTCAAAAATATCGGCGAAAAAACGACCCGTACTTGTAGAAAAGTGCCCAGCTGAGGGTGAAGGAATTAATGTTTTGGGGCTAATTTTGCAATATTTGTCATCCAAAGGGTCGAACTTCAAAATGATACCAATCTCGTGAAAATCCGCTGTCTCTGTCGAAAGTTTTAGGCAGATATACATACATACATACATACATACATACATTTAAACAGACAGGTGAGATTTATATTATAGAAGATGGCAAGATGTTTATTTTTAATATAAAAGATACTTATTCAAATTTGTACTTATGGTCGCAATTAAAAATAAAGAACATACAGATATGAACGAAGATGTCAGATTCCAAAAATTAACGTAAATCGATGAAGTATTTCTTTTTAAATAAAATTTAAAAAAATACGATTTCTAGCGATTTTACTACTAAACTGTATTGACCATTACATTTCGAATTGAGTTGTCTCCCCATTATTTATTTCATTGGATTTAATCATGGCCGACGAAAACACTACCACTCGCTTAGCCTCAAAATTTGATTTTCTTGAATGAAAAAAAATGCTACTTCATCAAATTTTTTTTTTTTTTTACATGGGTGTCACCGCTTATCAAGGCCCAGAGGCCACTCGAGGATAAGGGTTAATAGGTATACATTAGTCATTGTGATTTTAGCATAGTAAACAGTGGGAATTTTGTAACTTGGATTACTTAGGGGGACGATTCAATTAGAACTTGTTCACATTGGACTTTTTCTTTTTCTTTTTTTTTTTTTTCATAGGCATCAACACATTATCAAGATCAAGAGGCCACTCAAGGATAAGGGTTAAAGAGTGTACAGTAGAAATTGGACAATATAATAATCATTAGTAATGAAAATTTGTTAAATTTGATAACTTATATGGAACGGCTCATCAAGAACTTATTTACGTTAGACTTGAAGACAACCATATTGTAGTCAGCCAGAAAGCAGGAAAACGGAAGACAATTCCACAGGCGTGCAGTTCTAATAAAAAAGCTTTGTTCATGGAATCTACGTTTAGGTTTAGGCACAGATAAAGAGTGGGCGGAATTATTGATAGTGTTTACCACTAGACGAGTGTTTCTTGTGAAAGTTTGGCGAAGGGGGACCATAGATTGAAGCTCAGTCGAACACTTTCCATGAAAATAACGATACATCAGAGACAGACTCGCAACATCTCTTCTGTGAGATAGAGGTTGCAAGGAAGAGAAAAGGACATCTCCTACGAGGCTACGAAGTCTATTTTGAACTCTATCAAGGCAGGACAAGTCCTTTCTAGCAGCTCCTGCCCAGATGTGGCAACAGTATTCCATCCTTGGATGTACCTGGCTCTTATATAGATAGAGAATAGCATGAGCAGTGAGATATCTACCGGATTGATAGAAAGATCCCACCATTTTTCCAGTGGCCTTTGCAACAGATTTGATGTACGTGTTCCATTTAAGATCAGGAGTAATGGTCAAGCCCAGAAGCTTGTCAAAACTTGAGGCCTCCTGAAGACGAGAGCCATTCATTTCAATTGATGCCAGATGTGGATCAGAATGTTGATGATGTAAAGAGAGAAGCTGGGTTTTAGATGCATTAAAAGTAACCAGCCACTCCTTTCCCCATTGTAATACATGCTCAAGACCAGAGGAGAGAGAATTGGAGAGAACTTGGTCGTTTACTGTCTTAGATGTGCAACCATAAATGGTAGTGTTGTCAGCATAGATGTCTACAAATGATGTAAGGATGTGATTTGGAAGATCATTAATATAGATCAGGAAAAGAGTTGGGCCCAGAATGGACCCCTGAGGGACACCAGCATTAATACTGTGGGCTTCTGATTTTTGCCCCTCAACTACTACTCTTATGAACCTATCAGAAAGAAATGATTTAATAATTGAGAAGACATTTCCAGCTATACCATAGCTAGAGATCTTATGAAGTAAACCTTTATGCCATACCCTATCAAAGGCCTTAGATATGTCAAGAGCAATTGCCCTAGAAAGGTTTCCTCCGTCGAGAGATTTGCTAATCCTATGCGATATAACTGTAATGACATCTGCTGTAGATCTAGCAGAACGGAAACCATATTGAGTGTCACTAAGAAGGTTATTTTTGTTGAGATGGTTGATTACTTCTGTATTTAACACAGATTCCAGCAACTTATGACGCACAGGAGACTTATTGGCCTGTACTGAGAGGGAGATGAGCGGTCACCTGAATTCTTAAATACAGGGTATACTGATGAAATTTTCCAGGGAGATGGGAAACTATTCTCCTTAAGACAACGTTTAAATAGTTTTGTAAGTATTTTTGATTTTTGGAATATTTTATCTGCGTTCTGGTACTGGTACGTACATCACAGAAACTTTTTTGTATTTTCTTTAACTTTGATTGCCGCCATAAGTGCAAATTCTAGATGATTTTTCACTCCATCAATTTTTTCTAATTTTTTTGTGGAGATATTTACTTCAGCATTACAAATAAACAGATCAAAGTGTTTTTTTTTTCTTTTTGAAATGCGGTTTTCAATTGTAACTAATACACCTAAAAAAAAAAAATCAAAATCCTATCAAAACATAATACTTTCACAAGGAAAAAAAAAAGTAAAATAAAAATAAAAATAATTTTCTCAGGCAACGGTAATCTGAGGATTGAAATCGACTCGTGATCTACAGCCAGTGTCAAGTCGACGCTGATCACACCAGGATTGTTCTTTGTAGTTGCAAATTAATAGCCAACAGTGGGCTTACAAAACTACTCGAGTCAGATTTTATATAATGAATGCACCTAGTATCCTAAAATGGTCACCCATCTAAATATTGACCAAAATCAATGTCGCTTAACTTTGGTGATCTTCCGAGTGATCTTTGTGTAAGCGTGAGTATAGATTTATAATGAAATATTCGCAAACTGTACGAAACCTTGAAAAGCATTTATCATAGATGTTTTCTTCCTCATAAAACTATTTAAGGGTTTAGCGTTGTCTCCCTTTGTAGTTATGGTTGTTAAAAACCGTTCTGATTTCTGTAAGGATTCTCTGCCGGCACCTTGGCATTGTGTAAGATAGAAAAGATGTATTTTATGACCGGCTTTACAAGCTGAAGCTTCGTTGGGTTGTATTGGTAAGACGACAGCAAGTAACAGCTGCTGGCGAAGTTGGGGAGGAGGAGGAGGAGGCGGGGGGGGAGGAGAGTCTCTTGGCCCTAAAAATAGCTAACCTAGCTTTTACATGAGATAGATATGTGAAATACCAACCACCTCTCAAGCGGGCTGGCTGGTTTTTTGGCCTTTGTCGGAAAGGGGAGGAAGGAAGGGCGCGACGGGTTAGGAGATTTTGGAGTTCACAAAAACAAAACAAAAATAAGCGCAGAAAAAGAAAAGAAAAAAAAACATTACAAATGGAAACTGTTTTCGTGTGTGTGTGTGTGTGTGTGTGTGTGTGTGTGTGTGTGCGTGCGTGCTCGCACACGCGCTGTTTTAATGTTTTTTTTAATCCCCCCCTCTCATTTCATCACACTACTGTCTAAAATCTTGCTTTAAAATATTTTCTATTTTTGAAGGCAACCGAGTTTTAATTTTTTTTTAATTTTGCCGTTTATTTTTTTTTTTATTTTTTGCTCTCTTTTATTCGCCCCCTTTCTCTCTTCTTCGTTTTCTCTCCTCCTCTCTTTAAAATTCGTTTTTCTTTCTTTTTCACCCCAAACAAGGCATATTGTCAATTCGATGTAAAGAGACTACTATTTGGGATCGTGTCTAACAGGGGATTTTGGGAAGTTAAGAAGCAAAGTATCTGTTCACTTTACATTTAAACTTCTGCATGCCAATGCCGAGTATAGTCAGGGAAGTAGGAAACGAGGAGAGAATTCTGAAATCTAGCATTTTATGAGCGAAAAAAATTATTAAAATAGAAGACATTCCGGCACCGGCACCTAGGGATTTCAACAGTGGAGAAGGTGGGATTTTGTTGTTTGTCGAGTTGGTGGAAAGTATATACGTCCTCTTCTTTCCTATCCTTTACACCCCCCCCCCACACATAAACACTTCGGACAACAAGAACCCCCCCCAAAAAAAAAACAAAAAAAAACAAAAACAAAAGACTACATTCATTACACGACGAAACTCATCTCCTCAACTGAGGCATTTATTTATTTATATGGCCGCCATGTTTTTCTTTCTTCCTTCTTTTTCTCTTCCCGTTTTATGCCATTCTAACGTGATTACTCATAAAACTATTTTGGGGCGAATCTCAACTCGATATTCTTTCTTTCTTCTTCTCAGAAGAAAAAAAAACTACCCCCTCCCTCCCTCTCAGTCGTCAGTCGCGCAATTTCCTCGCTAGTAACGCCCCCTCCCACCACCATCATTAAAAACAGCCGCTTCTCTTCCCATTCCTCCCCGCCAGGCCATACTTTTATGAATTATGCTGAATGCCAGGAAAACGAAAACAGCATTTTTTTTTTTTTTCAAAGGTTAAAAAAATGATTGACCCTGCCTTTTGCAAATCGTGTCGAAAGCTTGGAAAGTAAATTAGTAACAAGTGCCCAACTTCAGGAGCCAACTCCGCTTGTTGGGCAGCCCCATCCCTATTGTATTCAAGGTGGGGTATTCATTTCTCATCTCTTCAGCGCCCCCCCCCCCTACATGTGGTTACGTGCAAAACCAGACCCTACCTTGATATCGGGCAAAACTCCACTTTTAAACTAACTTTTTCAATTAACTTATTATTTATTCATTTGTGTGTGTGTGTGTGTGTGTGTGTGTGTGAGGGGGGCATTTTGCAGTATAAATAAAGAAAACCCGAAAAATTGTTACGAAAGGCAAGATAAGTTATTCTACCTACCTCGATAAGATTTCTGGGTGCAAGTCCAAAATTCAACCTAATTAAAAAAAAAAAAAAAAAAAAAAAAAAATCTTTGATGTACGTATCCGTCACGGAATGTAGAGGTCGTATTCCAAAATCACGGAAATTGATCAAGTAGTTTGTTTCTTGTTTTGACGATTAAGTGAAGAATCAACTTTATAAAGGTTTATTTATTTATTTCATAAACATGTTTATTGTTTACATGACTTCTGAAGTTAAGCAACGATGAGGCTGGCCAGTACTAGATGGGTGACCGTTTTGTTTTTTTACATGGAGGTCACCACTTATCAAGCCTCAGATGCCACTCGAGGATAAGGGTTAATGGGTATACATTAGTCATTGTGATTTTAGCGTAGTAAACATTAGTGGGAGTTTTGTAACGTGGATTACTTAGGGGGGAGCGGTTCAATAAGAATTTGATCACGTTGGACTTGAAGACAATCAGATTGTAGCCAGCTGGAAAGCAGGCAAACGGAATAGAGTTCCACAGGCGAGCAGTTCTAAGAAAGAAGCTCTGTTCATTGAACCTACATTTGGGTGTAGGCACAGATAAAGCGTGTGGAAAATTTTTGATAGTGGTTCTGGCTAGACGAGTGTTTTTGTGAAAGTCTGGCGATAGATTGAAGTTCAGATGAGCACCTGCCATGAAACTAAAGCAGGGACAGGCTCGCTACGTCTCTTCTGTGGGAAAGAGGTTGTATCCCTCACTAATTTACGAAGTCTATTTTGAACTCTGTCAAGACAGGATAAGCTGTTTTATAGTAGCCCCTGCCCATATGTGGCAACAGTACTCCATCGTTGGCCGAACCTGACTTTAATATAGATAGAGAATGGCATCAGGTGTGAGATATCTACTGGAGCGGTAGAAGGATCCTACCATTTTCCCAGCGACTTTGGCAATGGATTTATGACTGTTTGTAAATACAGAACTGCTTTTAGGCCTTATGGTCTACCACACGTTAGGTAATATCACATAATAACAAACTGCGGAAAGAAATTATCGTATTTTTAGCAAAATGCGCAGTTATTTATCGATTTTTTTTCTTTTTTGGTATCGCTTCTTCAAAGCATTTCTGATATAACGATATATTAGAAATATTGGGCTCGCTAAAAAAAAAATATTTATTTTTCAAAGATTTAAAAGCAGTGTTTTTCGTAAAATAATGAATACGTATAATTTTTTTTTTTTTTTTTTTTTTTGCTAATCTAAAAGAATAATTATTATTAACAGATTCAACGAATTTCACACTTCAAACCACAAAAGATGAAAAATGAAACATATTCAAAATTCGGATTTTCAACCTTAAAATCTGATACGTGCACAGTTGGTTTCTTTTGTTGTTTTTTTTTTTATCTACAATCCTCACCCCACTCACAATACAATTTATTTTGTTCAGTTTCGACCAATTATTTTAAGCATATTTGTAATTACAAATAAAGAAGGGGGTTGTAGGCTATATATATATATATATATATATATATATAATATATATATATATATATATATATAATATATATATATATATATATTAGAAAGAGATTACGAAAAGGAAAAGTACACCGTTATACTTAATAATGGGTGAACATTTCGTATTGATTGGATACTTATTTTATTTTTGGTAGATTTTTAAAGAGAGACTCCGTCAAAAAATTCTTACACCTTTCTTCCGTTTTGGCCTTGCCTAGTTCTATCCCTCCTTGGTACTAGTTTTTATCTAAAATGTGTGCGAGATAGTTTGTACATATCTGGGATTAAATCAATTTTCTTTTGGTCCGGAAATAAAGCTGACATTTTACTTATCGAAGCATCGACGGAACAGTTAAAAATTGTGTAACGATAACGTCTTTCTATAACCCCCCTCTCTCTCTCTAGCACACGCACACACACACACACACACACACACACACACACACATACTATTTCACATGAAAAGTCGAGAGAGAGAGGAAAAATAAATAAATAGCGCCAAATGCCGACCCTACCAGTCGTTGATTAATGTTTTCCCTCCCCCTTTTCTCTCTCCCCATCCCCTCTTCTTTCTCTGTCTAGCCCATTTCTCTCTCTGGACACACACACACACACACACACACACACACACACACACACACACACACACCTCGTTTTTATAGATTTCTCGATGAATAGGTTAGTAAGTAACTCCTTGGGTTACTTCCCTTTATTTAGTGAATCAAATGGCTGGAAAACTGACCCCCCCCCCGACAAAATATGCATCATTTCAAGGACCAAAGAATGAATAATTCTTTCAAAATATTAATATTCTTCATCCAGGGCAACATCGATCAAGAAAATACTTTGTGGGTGTTTGTTTTGTATATTTTTAATTTTAGTTGGCCATACAAACACACACGCAGACAACTGCCGTTAAGATGACCCTTCTAAAAATGTTTTCATAATTTGAACATTTTTTTTCCTGAAATAAATAAAATACACGTTATAAATGGTTGTCTTAAATCTTCCCCCCCTCCCCGGAGATTAGTAAAAAAAAAAAAAAATTAAAAAAAAATGTAGTTTTAACAAAAGAGCTGCAATAATACAAACTTACTTGGCCTTCGGGACAAGATCGAAGTGTAGTATCTGTTCTTCAGATGCTGCACTTCAATTTCTTGTTCTCTGTCAGTGGAGAAGAAATCCTTCACGACTGAGACAATTTTAATTTTTGTTCCTTTTCTCCACGTTAAAAAACGACCCTGGTGTCTAACTCTGTCCCGTGGGGAGGCATTGTAAATAGGTACAATATCAGGGGGCGTCTCCATTTACGCTGGCTGAACGTCAACCGAATGCCAACATCAATTTATTACATATGAAAGAGTCAGCTGTGGAATTTCCATAGGTCTCGCTAGTTATATAAGGACCTCTGAGCTTTATGAGCTCCGGGGTCCGTGCGACAAGATCAAAGTGTAGTATCTGTTCCGACAGATACTGCAAGCAAAGACCAGATGTGGGGGCAACCCCACATACCTGACCTTTAACCAGAAGCTCCCATTTCACACCTCTCGGGAGCTGGTCCCCCTTTTCTCTCCCCCCCCTCTCTTCACTCCTCACATTAAAAATTGGCCTTGTGCCTAATTTGCTCGGTGGGGGAGCAAATAAATACCCCTTTATGAGGTACTGATAAGCGGACACCAAATCTGCATTTTAGTAGGATGCTTTTAAGAGTTACATTTTTAAAATGGCAAATTCAACAGCAACAACAACAACAAAAACAACTACAAAGCGAAATGGTAAGTTTGGTGTAGGTCTGTGTGTATTTGTCCTTTTTTTTTTTTTTACTTTTATTTGTTTATTTATTTTTTTTTACCATTTTTGTTGTTTTGTTAACAGAGGGAAGAAGAAAAAAAAAAGTTGTAAAGAATGCGAGCGGCTGTGTATTTCATTTCCCGTGCCGATGAAAACAATTCATCCCAGCCGGGTGCCCGCCCCTCACCCAAATCCCCCCTTGAAGGGACAGGGCATAAAGTAGGGCAACTCGAGTTTAGGTGGCTCTGTTGGTGGAGGGGGTAACACACACACACACACACACACACACACACACACACACACACACACACACACACACACACACGAAGAAGAAGAAGAAGAAAGGTAGAAAGAAAGGGAGAAAGAAAGACCCGCTTGTTTTTAATGACGAAATCAACAGCGTGAGGTTATACGAAGAAAGAACATATATAATTTAGTGCTGAAAAAAAAAAAAAAAAAAAAAAAAATGGACGGTGCTTGTTTACATTGGGGATCTTAAAAACCAATGCATTTCAGGTGAAAACATTATTATGGTGAAATTAATAAATTAATACAAATATTAAAAATTACGAAAAATACTCCAATAGATGATGTATGTGTGCTAAATTATTTTAAATTAAAAATAAATAAAATAAGTCACATTTACGTTTTAAGATGGCGGACCCTTAATGTAAGTCAATCTAAATTAAAGATTATCCTCCTTGTTTGCTATATCGAATTGGTTGCGCAACTCTTCCACATACGATAAAACTCCATAATTCGATAAGTTCTACTTTACTTATAATTATTTTTCTACTGGATCCTTTATAATAATTTTTGGAATTAATACAAAGTTCGCCATGATACGTATATACGTAATGTTTTCACCTGAAATGCATTGGTTTAGGCAAACCAGAAAATCTAAGATAAAATCATCAAAAAACAACAAAAAACTGTCGTAGACTAACATTTCGTTTCTTTATTTGAATCGAAGACTCGTGATGATTCTACTTAAATAAAAAAGGCGAAATATTAATCTAAGGCATTCTGTTTGTTCTTTTTCTTTTTTTTTGGGGGGGGGAGGGGTGTATATGTGTGACTGTCTTTTATATTTTCTGGTTTATCTTCTTTTTTTTTATTTTTTCATTTCATTTTTCTCTGCATCCTCTCAGAATGTATCCTTAATGTCGGATTTTTGAAACTAGCAAAATAAATAAATAAAAAGTTGGATAAAATTATTTTGTTTTGAAGCAGAAAAATAGGGTTTTATTTAACATAAAAGTTCCCAAAGGGGGCCACATTTCGGCTTACATATAATTTCGTATGTGATCAACAAATATTACAAATGCCCCAATTAACAAATGCAACAGAAAAAAAAAAAATAGAACTAACTCCATATAAAAGGTTCCTATAAAAAAAATATTGAAACCAACAATAAATAATACCCCCCCCCCAAATGTAACGTGGCCGTTACATTCGAATCGTGTCGTTATATTTCAACATTATAATTCAAATGTAATGTGGCCGTTACATTTGAATCGTATCGTTACATTCGAATTATATTTCAACACCTCGGATCCACACGTTGTCTGATACTTTGTCGCAAAGGAACAAAAATAAATAAATAAATAAATAAATAAAAAAGGAAAGAAATAAAAATCCGACACGACATTTTTCCAAGTGCAAATGAAATGCATATATTAGCGGTTTTTCCAAAATAACGCATCTCGTTATCTTTCAAACGTCCTTTCGCACACACGTGTTTTACAACACTCTGCCATATGACACGTGCTTTTTAAAAGTCTCTTTCCCCGTCGGCCTTTGTCAGCGTTTTTTCATCCTCGACTTCACACGTCCATCTTCACCGGTGCGCAACTTGCTTCTCTCCTCGACCATGTGCTGTCTTTCTTTTCTTCCTTTTCCTCTCCTTCTTCTTCTCATGACGTCAGCATGTGCACACTTGCTTAATTTGCATCTGTGCTAAGATGGCTGCTGCTAATATTTTTGCTAATCAGCTATCATAGGCTGCTGCTGATTTTCTCACACGCGCCCATACGCACTATGTTAACCATAACAGCGCACCACTTCATTTACAAAAAGAGTATGTACTTGCAATGTTTCAACGATTAACAAAATATGAAAAGGCAAGTACTTAGAATATTTTCTCAACAAACGAAATTGTCTCCCCCCCGCCCTCCCTAAAAGAATGTCACAAACTTGTCCGTTTAAATAGTTTAAAGTTTTTGTAAACAATAAACAAAGTTTCTTTAAAAAATTTTTTTTTTCTTTCGTCCATACTTTTCACATTACGTTTAAATTTCAATATGTTAGTACAGTAAGGGAAGCAGAAAACAGGAAGGGAATTCCAAAGTCTAACAATTCAAGGAAAGAAACTAGTAGAGTAGAAGGGACCCCTATAATAAAGGGGTGGAATTTTGCTGCTTGTCGGGTATCAAGTGCTACAAGTTCATTAGAGCGCGTTCCATTAAAATTCTTGTAAAACAGGCACACCAATGCAGCATTGTGGTGATGGGACAGGGATTGGAGCTTGGTTGATTGTATGGGATTTGTTAGATTGGACATTCTTTCTTAGACCCTGTCTAAGAGTGAAAGACTAGTGGTAGGTGCACCAGCCCAGATGTGGCAACAAATACTCCATGCATGAGTGAATAATGGCTTTGTAGTGGTACAGGATACTCTCAGGTGTGATTAAAACTATACAAGATCCACTTTCAATCAAAGCTTACACAATGGGATTCAATGTGACCTTGACCTAGTTATGGGTGACCTAGTTATGGATGAATAGATATATTGTGACTTTAATTTTATTGTGGTCGCAAGAAATCAAATTGGAACCTAGAGGATGCTATACATATGATGCAAATTTTATCAAAATAGGATATAATATATATATATATATATATATATATATATATTGGAAGTTTTAAAGGAGGTTTTGGTCTTATACTTAAGTCAGTTAGAAAGGCACTTAGAGATTAAGGATTATTTTTATTATCTTCCCCAGAAAATATAAGGATTTAAATTTCATGAAATTAAGATACATTTGAAGTTTTGGTGTTGCATATTAGCTATCCCGGGGCATCGCCAAATTACCTGTGCAAGATCATCATCATCATCATCATTATTATTATTAACGTGTAATTGAAATAGATTTGTTAGAAAAATGCAATTCAATGACAAATATGATTAATGACGTTTTAGAAATTTAACTTGACTAGATTCTATAAACAGGGATTTTAAATGAAAACAAAAGTTTTCAGAAAAAGGAATGTTAAGTTTTCATAACTAGCACAAGCAATAATTTAAAACTAGGTCTGACCTCTAGAGTCTGACGTAGAGATCACTTAAGATGACGTGAATCGTAGGAGAGAGCTTGAAAAAGGACACCAGTTAGTCAAGAGTTGGAAGTCAATCGAAGAAGTCAGACGGCAGAAGACACTATGGAAGCCGGTAAAGTCAAGATCAAAATGTGAAGTCAAAAGTTGGAAATGTTGAAACGGTGTGTGAATAAATGCTATATGAAATACAAACGTTGTGTAGTGTCATCTTTTCAAGAGACAGGAATGTGAATTCATCCCGGTTGTTACTGTCATGTTAAATGTTCACAGACTGTCTACTATATAGAATGTTGCTATTATATACACTCTTCTTCGTCTTCTTCTTCTTCTTCTTCTTCTTCTTCTTCTTTTTCTTTGTCTTCTTTTTCGTCTTCGTCTTCTTTTTCATCTTCGTCTTTTTCGTCTTCGTCTTCTTCTCCTTCGTCTTCTTCTCCTTCGTCTTCTTCTCCTTCGTCTTCTTCTCTTTCGTCTTCTTCTTCGTCGTCTTCTTCTTCGTCGTCTTCTTCTTCGTTTTCTTTTTCGCCTTCTTCTTCGTCTTCTTCACCAAAGAACATTTGTCTAACTCTCAATGACACATTGTCCCCTCCTGTCGTTCGAAGCCCCGCTCATGTAAAAATATTTGGTTGACCCTCAAAATAACAGGTCGGTTGGTCCACGTCATTGTTTCAGTCCAGTTTAAGTAAAACGGTGTTCATCGTAAAAGTTATATACACCCTGTCTGTCGGTTTATATACACCAACATTTATTCATAGATAATTTGATACCCCCTTATCCAACATTAGTGTGCTTATTTTATTTAACTCCTTTCCAGAAAGTTAGGCACAAGGTCAAGTATAGGTTTCATAAATTGTTTCTGTGAAACAAACTGGATTCGAACTTGGCACACCCAGGTTTTCTGAACGTGTTCTTAACTATATAGCCACAATCACCTTAATGCATGCTGCATAGCACCCGTAAAAGCAGACTAAGAAATTCAGGAACTCTTTCATTGACTTTCCCCGGTAAAATTCATATAGGAATACACGTTTTTATTTTATGTAAATTCATTTTTCTATAGGGAACACACATGCACACAGAAATTGAGTTTTAGATATAGAAATTGGTGACTCCATTTAGAAGTTTATGGTTTGTCCGAAAGTTGATTTGTATGATTGTCGAGAATTTTTGTGCCCTTATGTTGCTAGTCTTTCTCTGCTCTACTGTTATTTTTATGGCGGGTGCTCGACGTAGCTCCAATGTATGGTATGCTCCTGTAAAACGTTCACAACACTCGTCTGGCTACAATCAGTCAACAATTTCCCTTCTATCTATGTCTAAAACTGAACAAAAGTTCCATGAGCAAAGTTTATTCCTTAGAACTGCCCTTCTGTGAAACACAATAGCACAGGGCTGCTTCCCAGCTGACTATAACATGGTTGGTCGTTTTCAGATCCAATCTTACACATTCTTGGTGAGCCGTCCTTTTAAAAAAATAAATTCTGCTCAATTTTCATCATTACCAATCATCATGTCTCATCGTCTGACACTCATTAACCCTTTTCCTTGAGTGCCATTTTGGCCTTGATAAGTGGTGAATCCCTAGTTTAAAAAACCCCCGGTAAAACTGAAGAAAAAGTAAATGAGAAAAAGGGTTTAGTTCTTAATTATAGTTAGTGAAAATAATTATTATGATATGAAGTGTTATTGTCGTTTGAATACAAACACTGTAAACAAGAGAAATATATATATATATATATATGTGTGTGTGTGTGTGTGTGATTTTTAAAAATCAGTAGTACACCAAAATATAAAAAAGTATAATTAAGCTGAAGATTTCTGTTATTTTTAACAATGTTAGCTTAAATGAAAAAATGCTTACCCAAATACACACACACACACACACGCACACACCTTTTTATTTAGTGAAGTGCGAGTAAAGTGATTAATTATCTACATGCATCATTCCAAATTTCCTGTTTGTAGAATACTCTTACCGCCATTTGATTATGATAAGCCCGGTAACACAGGAGAATCTTAACTCACATTCATTTAAATGTTAATTCTTAATGGCTGTGGAAAAGAACTCTATCCCACAAAGTCAAGGTTGGCTTTTTTAATTGGGTTCGAGTCCCACAACCAACAGCAATTATCACTTCCTGCACTGATGATTGCGTAAGCATAAAACACTAGTGTTTATCTATTGTAGGTATAAAAACTGGTTTATATTTATTTTATATATAATAAAATGTTTTTTTTTTGTCGTTTCACACCTATATAACCACAAAACAGCTTGCTGATATTTAAATTGATATAATATTTTGTAATATTGTATGTTTAGTAAAAAGCAAATAAACACTTTTTCTTAATTTGTATAACTACTTTTTTAAAACAATTCATATAATAAATTAATGTTTAGTAGTAATCATTTGAAATTTTATTGCACTATTTTTGGTATATTTATCCAATAATTTTGTTAATATTAGCAGTAATCAATTACAATCAATTACAGTAATTTACAGCTTCTTCTTCTACCATTAGAAAAAAAAAACAGATAAATTACCGAAAACCTTTCTGAAAATATTGTGTATTAATTTTCAATTAGCTAGTTAAAGACGAGACATGAGTAGCAAGAATAAAAAAAAACTGGTAGATGATTCTCTCTCTCTCTCTCTCTCTCTCTCTCTCTCTCTCTCTCTCTCTCTCTCTCTCTCTCTCTCTCTCATCTAAAACTGGCTATAAAATCCATTTAAAGGGACATAACTCTAATGAAACAAAATTTAAACTGATTGAAAACAACAGAATCTCATGAAAGTTCCTCGACTACAAAACAAAGTGTAGTATCTGTTCTGATGCTACACGCCATCTTTTCTGTTCTTGGTCGGAGGAAGGAAAATCTTTTTAGACATACAATATTTAATTCTGTTCCGATCTAAAGTCTTCAGAGCTATTCCTTGCATTAAAATCAACCTTGAATCTAACTCTGCCCTTGTGAGGAGGAGGCAAGTTAATAGGAACAGAGTCGCATGATTCGATTCTTTTCTAGAATAGTGGCGTCACCGAAAAATATCGTTTTCCTTTGTCTTATATTACAAAGGACACTAAACGATGTAACCGTGGTACATAAGCTTTAAATTGCAGACAAAAATCACTTTCAAAATAATGGCTCAAAATCACTTCCCGGTTTCATGCAGTGATCGTGACTAGATTCTTATATATAAAGTTGTGTGCGCGTGTGTGTCCCACTAAAACACCAGAAACTTTTTTTTTTTTTTTACTCCTATGCAGCCCAAACAAGTCATATTACTGTTTGAATGTAAGGGGTTACTATTTAGGACCATGTCTATAGGGAGACTATGTAAGAAAGAGGAGCAAGATGTCTGTTTACATTACGTTTAAACTTCTGCATGCCAGTACAGTCAGAGAAGCAGGAAGCAAAAAGGGAAGTCCAAAGTCTAACAGTCCAAGGGAAGAACTATCAGAGTAGAAGGCTTTCCGACATCTAGAGAAATCAAGAGTGAAAGGGTTGAAATTTTGCTGCTAAACAGGTTTGTCGGGGGTATGTACATCAAGGGGATACAAGTGCAATGAGTTCATCAGAGTTCATTCGATTAAAGTACTTGTCAAGCAGGCTCTGGAGCTTGGTTGATAGTGTGGAATCTATGAGGTTGGAGACTTCTTTTTTGGACCCTGTTTAAGTGTGAGAGACTAGCGGTAGATGCACCAGCCCATGTGTAGCAACAATACTCCATGCATGGATGAATGTTAGCTTTGTAAAGATACAGGATACTCTCAGTTGTGATTAAAACTATACAAGATCCACTTTCAAAGCTTGCTCAATCGGATTCAATGTGACCCTGACCTAGTTATGGGTGAATAGATATATTGTGATTTCCATTTGATTAGGGTCATTCGGGATCAAATTTATATAAGAGGTGGGAATGAACAAACTAGTTTTTTTTTTCTTTTCATTCTTACTCGTTTTTAAAAAACAACAGTGAATCTCGGGCGGTCGATTTGTCAGTCAATTTTCTTATTCTTAATATTGTATTAGAAGAAGATGTTCTAAAAGAAAACTGGGCACTTTTAAACCAACGCATTTCAGGTGAAAACAGTACGTACTTACGTGTCATGGCGAAATTAGTATAAATTCGAAAACATTACGAAAAATAATTCAGTATGAAAATAATTACGACTAAAAATAGAATTTATCAAATTATCGAGATTTATCATATGTTTTAAATGTCAAAGATTTATACGACCAGTTCAGTATGGAAAACAAAGGAAATATAACCGTTGAGCGTTAACTTAATTTGACAAATTAAGCGTGTACATTTCAGAGCGTAATTGTGACTGATTTTTTTTTTTTTTTTTTTTAATCTAACATTTCTACTGGATCAGTTTTTGTAATTTTTGTAATTTATATTAATTTCACCATAACATGTAAGTATGTTATATTTTCACATGAAATGCGTCGGTTTAAAAGATCACCAATGTAAACAAGCACAAAAGAACCCTAATTTCTTTCTCAGCAGATTTACGCATAAGTTGTCAAGGACGATAACTCTGTCAGGAAATTGAATTTGATTGAGTTATCGGCCGTTGCAGTTTTCTTAAAATAAAAAGCCAATTAGTTAAAGTATAGAATAATTAACACAAGAGAATCCAAGTAAAAAAGAGGAAAAAATAATTCATATTAAACACTGTAGAATGACATTCTTTAATTTAAACTTGAGGAAACGATTTAGAAAATTCATACAAATAAAACCTATGCCAATTTTTTAGGTACCTCCAGCAGATTTACCCCCCCTTTTATGTAACACGATGTAATTGTAATTTAATTTAATATTATAACCATAGTTTTTATACCTCCTTGAGTGGCCACCGAACCTTGATAAGTAGTGTCTTTGTATAAGAGAAATAAAATTAAAAAATAGACTAACAATATATTTAAAATATATTTACAACATACGAAAATAATGAAAATACGAGGCCAAAATCCTGTTTACATTATCGACGCCTTAAAACAACATAACATTTATATGTAGTGGCCGTTTTGAAGGCATAAGCACACACATGTTTTAAAAAAATCTAGTAAAAATCAACCAATGGTCAGATTTTCATGACATTTTCAATACATATTCAATTTTAAAGTAACTTATATTTTAAACTTTTTTGTTTTTAAATATGTGAGGGAAAATATCTAACCCTCACTCCCATATTTCATGTTATGAAAACTAAAAATAAATTTAGGTCCATAAAAATTGCAACATTTTATAAAGCTGAAGAGTTTCAATAATATATATATATATATATATATATATATATATATCTCGGGATTAAGCTACACTGAAGAATCCTAGAGTGGATGCATCGCCATATATGTTTTATAAATTACTAACTAACTCTACCTATGTATTGAGCACTTTTGAAGTAAATACTTAAAGTTCATGCATAAATTTATACTTTTGTATATTAATTTTATTTGAGTAAGTGAAGTAGTTATAAAGCTTAACGTCTGCATGTGTGTCTGATCACGAATAGGCTCCTATGGATGACTATTATAGAAAACTGATCACATATAATGATAGATGTATCGAGACACAGGAATGAGTATGTTTCATCTGGCATAATGATGATTCATTAAAATTGTGGGGTCTGCGTACGCGCCTGATCCACAAAGTATGGAAATAAAGAATTAAAAAAAACGTTTACAAGTGTTTTTGATATAGATGTACATAATAATACTTTGATAAGTATGTTTTAACTTAAATAGGGATGGTATAATAAAATTGGGGGGTTTGCGTTCGCGCCTGGCCTCCATAGAATGGAAATAGGCACAAACTTTAAAGACTTTTCATATCTATCTGTGTAAGTATACTTTGATAATTATGTTTCAGTTTGAAGAAATATGGTATAATAAAATTATGGGGTGTTCGTTCGTGCCTGACCTCCATAGAATGAATGGAAATATGTCACAAAGTTTAACGAGGTTTTTTAATATAGATCCACAGAATATTGTGATAAGTGTTTCAGTGTGAACAGGTATGGTATAATAAATTATGGGGTTTATCTATTTTATATTTACTTTCATCATATTTTGCTTTGGTTTTGATACCCCCAAATTCAACCCAAATTTACAACACTTCCTTTTCATAACCTATCATACTTTCATAAATCAGAGTCCATTTTCTGTAGGCTGTTTTTGAACCCAGTCAATGACGGGTACTTTTGCGAGTGTGTATATATATATATATATATATATATATATATATAAACCAATTATTTCACTTACCTTGAAGTTGTAAATAAAAAATAGACATAAATTAATATTATTATGTTTAAAAAAAATCAACATGTTTCTCAATTACTATAATTAGTTAAACATAATTCTAAAAAACAAATTTTTAAAATATTTAAATAGAATAAAATTCCAATATTCCGCAATATGAAGTTTTAAACAGATTTTTTAGTAAGGTTTTCCAATTTAAAAAAAAAAAAATCACATAATTTAAAACATGACTATTGACAATTATAAAATAGCAAATTCAACTGCAACTTGAAATTATTTTAATTGTTAAAAGATTTTTATTTCTAGTGGCAGGGTTCAACTATGTTAAAAAATGTATGGAGGTCTCTAATTAATAAAATTAACATAAATGATAGCAAACAAACACTGCTTCTTTGATTCAATTAAAGCGATTATTGGCATCCGTTAAAAATATGCACAATTCTAAGGTAGATACAAAATGATGACGTGACTGATAGTGTGGAAAACGTTAGCGACTTCGCACAAGAATTTGGACATTCCTACAGTTCCTCCATTTATTTGCTTACGAGTTTTTTTAGTGTTAACTATTCTGTACTTTTAACATTTAAAAAAAACTCTTACAAATTGTTTACACACGTTAAAACTGTTGATTCGGTAGAGAATTTAATTCTAATACATTTTATATAAATTGTGTGTTTTCGTTTTTGCAAGTTCTTGAATGTTAACTATTCTGTACTTCCACCGATCGAGTAACAATAAAAATGAAGAAACGTTTTGAATTGTTGCATTAAACAATAGACTGCTATTAAAGCAAAATAATGAAACAATTTTCACGCTACAAATAAATTTCATTGTTCAGTTGGGAGGGGGGGGATGCATCAGTCGAAGAATTAAGTAGGTTGGACAATTTTTATTGAATAATAAAACTCCTTTGTTTAGTGTAAAAAAAAAAAGAAAAAAAAATCGGTGTTCTTCGGCTTTAATTTTTTTTTTACATTTTTTTCTACTTAAAAAAAAACAAAAAAAAAAAACAAACTAATGATTCACCAATTATCAAGACTAAAAACCATCCAAGCATAAGTTAATGTCATAGACAGAGTAACAGTGGGATTATGAAGAATATTATGAGAGGATTCAAAATGATGAATGGAATTAATAAAATTTAGCGCTTGTGTAGATTAGTGATCTTTTAAACCAACGCATTTTAGGTGAAAACATTATTACTTACTTACATGTCATGTCAAAATTAGCATTAATTACAAAAATTACAAAAAATATTCCAGTCGAAAAATAATTATAAATAAAAATTTATTGAATTACTGAGTTTTATATTTTAATTCGTAAAAATGTTTCTTCACTATGACAAACAAGGGAGATAAGCCTTGACTTAGATCGACTTAAATTAAGTGCCGCCATTTTTAAACACATTTTAAAAGAACGTAATTTTGGCTGATTTTTTGTTAACAATACATCTAACAGTAACACATCTTTTACTGGATCGTTTTGCGTAATTGTTGGGATTTATACCAATTTCGACATGACACATAAGTATGTAATGTTTTCATCTGAAACGCGTCAGTTTAAAAGATGACCAATCGATACCAGCACCGAAAATTTGATTATTTATAAGGGCTGTTTATAAAAAATATTTATTGTAAACAAATACTTTTGTAATGACATTTCTATTCCCTATTTTTGACTTCATACAAGGGTCGTTTCAATGTAATTGGATTTGAGGATGACCATGTTACAGTCTACCGAAAACTGCACCCCCCCCAATCGACGAACCCATTTTCTAACTGTGCTGATATCAACTGCATTGGCTTTGTAAACGTTCAACAGGTGTAGATCGATGTTGATCGGTTCAGTTTTTTTCTGCATGGATAAATTCGATTGCACATCTGTACTTCTGACGCATGTTAAAGATATAGGGGTTGCTTTCTTAGAGTCTCACACAGATGAAACTTTCAGGTTATAAATGCATAAGTTCAGTCATCACAACAATGCAATCGCCTCTAACCTATTTGAGCAGAATAAAAAAAAAATAGGAGGCATTTATTTTTGAATTGTCCCTTGTATCGTAGTACAGTTCTTGATGAGGTTGGGAGAGGGATATGTGCGACACTTTATATTTGGATCTGACCTTGAAAATCCGACAAGATAACTTTATACAGGGTGGAACGATAAAAGTGTTGCGCTAAAGAAAACCACACTACAGCTTTATTTTAAAACTTTTGTTGAAAAAAATAATTCAGGTAACTTGATTATGTAGTATAGCTGACATTTATTCTATGTAGCCGCCTTCAGCCTCAATCACCGCCTCTATATGGGTCCGGAATTGGGAGTATGCCTTTTCCACAAGCACCGGCAAGAATACTCGGCAGATGGCAGCAATCAGGCTGGTTTTGGTATTGTGAGAGGTCATGTTGGTGATGTTCTCGATGTATGACCAAACAAAGTAGTCCAGTGAGTTCAGGTCGGGAAATGAGGGGGGGGGGCTACTGAGAGAAGGATACAAAATCGTAGCGCTCCTGAAGCCAAGCCTGGGTTTCTTTGGACTTGTGGGCTGGCGCCAAGACCTACTGCTGCACCCAAGGCCCTCTAGCGGCCATTTGATTGCACCAGGGGATAACCATACTTTTTAGCATATCCAGGTAAACTTTGGTGTTGACTTTTAAGCCGATATCAAAGATGTGAGGTGGCATGATGTGGCCCTCACTTGAAACCACACCAAAGATCATAACCATGGCCGGATACTTTGTTTTCATCACCCTGGACAGATGAAAAAATCGAGAAGCCTTATCAAACAAAACCTATTAAGATTAAATCCAATTGTGCAATTAAAAACAACAATTCTCACAAAAAACAAAAGAAAATGAATTTTAGATTTTGCTATCAAACCTAGGATGTTTAAATTGATCAAAGATTGTAATTTTTAAATTAAATTAGCATGTACACGAAAAATTGCCTCAGAATGCCATGAAACCATTACAAAGAACACAGTTCAGTATTTGAGCACCTCATATAAGTTTTAATTGATCTTGTAATTAAATTTGTTTAATTTGCAATCGATATCACCTAATCTTTTGAAATGAAGTGTTTATCAATCATTAGTTGTCATCCACACACGTTTTTTTTTGGAGGGTGGGGTAGACAAAAATGCATGATATGAAGATATTTTTTGTTTGGATGATTGCCACTTGGACTTAAGGTTATAAGATGAAAGTAGATTTAATTATTTGAAGCTACTTGAATCGTGAGAAAAAAAATGCTTCTTTTTAAAGCCAAATTTCTACAACTAGTTGCTTTGAAATCAAGTACGAAGGCTATTCCAAAAGTAATGCATCCTATATTTTAAGTAAAAATTTTTTAAAAAAGTTGAAGAGCTACAAAGACGGGAGTGGTACCATTAAAATGAGCCACCTTTTGTGTTCCAGAATTTATCACCGTTCTTAATGTACTTTTTGCCAGCAATGAGGTGGTGGATGTGCATGGACGTCTGGAGTGCACTTTGTCACTCACATATCTGTCATCACTCTGAACTCGACGGACCCATTTCCTAATTGTGCTGACATCAACTGTATTAGCTTTGTAAATGTTAAACAGCTGCCAGAGAATGTTAATCAGCTCAATTTGTTTTTACTACATGGAGGAATTCAATGACACATCTTTGCTTCTGATGTATATTCATGAAAGGATTGCTTTCTTAGAGTCTCATATCATTAATATCTGCAACAGAGTGATGAAACTTTCAGGTTATGAATGCATAAGTTCAGTCATCATAACAATTCTATTTACAATCCCCTCTGATCCATTCGGATAGAATGAAAAATAGGTTTATTACTTTTGGAACGTCCTTTGTAAAATATGCAACTACTCTGTTATGTGCTCAACCAATAATTAAAAACAAAAAAGTACTTTAACGATGCTCAGCATTTTTTGTATCTGAACAATGAAAAGTTATAGAATCAAAATACACATATAAATAACATATAGCTTATAACGACACAAATAACAACATAACGACACAAATAACAACATATACACAAATAACAACATATACACAAATAACAACATATACACAAATAACAAATGTATAGACAAATAACAATATATACACAAATAACAATGTATAGACAAATAACAACATATACACAAATAACAACATATACACAAATAACAACATATACACAAATAACAACATATAGACAAATAACAACATAATGACACAAATAACAAATGTATAGACAAATAACAATGTATAGACAAATAACAATGTATAGACAAATAACAATGTATAGACAAATAACAATGTATAGACAAATAACAATGTATACACAAATAACAATGTATACACAAATAACAATGTATACACAAATAACAACATATACACAAATAACAACATATACACAAATAACAACATATACACAAATAACAACATATACACAAATAACAACATATACACAAATAACAATGTATACACAAATAACAACATATACACAAATAACAACATATACACAAATAACAATGTATAGACAAATAACAACGTATACACAAATAACAACATAATGACACAAATAACAATGTATAGACAAATAACAACATATACACAAATAACAATGTATAGACAAATAACAATGTATCGACAAATAACAACATATACACAAATAACAGCATAGCAACACAAATAACAATGTATACACAAATAATGTATACATAAGTAAAAACCAAATATACATATACAGAGTGGAACGATAAAACTTTTATTGAAAAACTCCATTCAGGTAACTTGATTATGTAGTAGAGCTGAGATTTATTCAATGTAGCCATCTTCAGCCTCAATCACCTCCTCAATACAGGCCCGGAACTAGGAGCATGCCTTTTCCACAAGCGCCAGCAGGAGCTCGGTGAATACACATTGATCAGGCTAGCTTTGGTGTTGTGGGAAGTCATGTTGGTGATGTTCTTGACCTATGATCAAACTAAGTAGTCCAACGGTTTCAGATCAGGGGAGAAGGAGTGCCAGTAAAACAAGGGTTTGTGGACGGTGCCAAGTCCTGCTGCCACACCCAGGTCTGCCAGTGACCTCCTGATTGCACTAGGGGATCACCACACTTTTCAGCACATCCAGGTACACTTTGGTGTTGAATTTTAAGCTGAGGTCGAAGATGTGAGGTGGCATGATGTGGCCTTCACTTGAAACCACACAAAAGTCCATGACTGTGGCCGGAAACTTCATGGAGGTGTACCCTCAAGCATTAAACCATCCGGATTTGCATTTTGAGGGTGCTGACAATGGTTCTTTTGTCATAACTTGGATCGGCAGAGAGCATTAGTTGTACAGTGGCACATCTCTGATCTTGCTTGTTGAACATCGTGTCACTTTCAGACATGCTAGAAAGCTCCTATCAGTCTTGGAATTTGCACACAACTGGCCGACTAGTAGATGGCCTGCAACGAAAAAAGAAATTGGTTTTCATTAAACAGAAATGGAATCATGTTGTCCTTTATAGGACGATGATTTTTATCATTCCACTCTGTAAATAACATTGCTAATTTTATAGGTGAATCAATATTTCTTTTTTGGTTTATGTATTATTTGGCAGGATTTTATGGCTTTATAGCGATTTTATGAGTGTTTTTCAGATGGACCCCACAAAAATGTTGTTTTAATGACATTTTACAAGCTTTAATTAAATTGTTTTTACGGCGTTAGTGCATCAATGTTTCTACAATACATGAAGTTTTACTGTTCAGTTTTTTTAAAGAGGGACATTTTATTTTTTGGCCTAAAGACTGGTGGAAAAATCGAGTATGATTTTCTGGTAAATTTTAAAGAAGTGCGATTTAAGAATTAAGTTTTGTTTGTATTATTTGTATTCTTCAGGCTACTGGTCTCAGTTGGATTGTTATTTTCACAACATTTTGGTTGATGTGACCTCCGATCTTCTTCAGGTGCATCTTGTCAAACACTAGCATCAATGTTATTACAGGGTGAAACTAAGGAATCTGCATGAAATTTCGAATGGAACTCTTTATTTAATTAGCATAGGTAGCATGGTCATGTTCTGTCAAGCATGACTGGATGGAAGGCCTAAGTAATTCACAATTGTGTTTTGAATAATCAATCCTCATCTACAAAGTTCAGAAAAATAATAAAGTTTTCTATTCTAAAAAAAATATTTAAACATGTCCACAGGTGAGAGGGAGAGGGGGTAAGCGCAACTTATGACCCCTTCCCTTTCTCTTTATATATTTTCGCTCCGGTGCCATAGCAGTGTTTAAAACAGAGTTCACACAGACTTAGAAAGTCTTTTTTAAGCTTTGTCTTGAAAAGGCCTCATTTCTATTATTGCGTTAAAAAGGTCTTAGAAACATGGGAAATATATTGAAAATGGCTTGAAAATCTTATTTTTTGTTTTTAATAAAAAAATTGTGCAGGAATATTAAAAATAAAATAAAAAGATACTATTACTATTTAAAAAATTATATAAATAAAGCAGTAGATGCGTGTCTGTGGGAAAATATTTAACTTAAGACTCTTAAACTACTGGTCACATAACACTAAAATTAGCGGAAAATAGTAATTATACACCAAGGACGGTTTATAATCGGTAAAGTCTTTGTATGGATGGATGTATAATGCATACAGAAATATGTCGGCAAGTTGAAATGCAAAATGTTCATTTCAATTTGTCGACATATTTCTATTATTTTTGGGCATGCATGAATTTATTCGTAGCTTGGAATGGTTTCATTTAAAATCTTTCTTATCTATTCTGCGATATGGTACGGAACGCAGCTAGAACACTAAATGTTTTTGTTTTGATTCTACCTGATGTTATCCAAGTCATTGTTTTATACTTTTAAAATCAGTACTATATATATTAGGTACAATATAATATTCAATAGAGAATCGCCTCTGTAATAATAAGTACGAAATTGGCATGAATTAAAATTTATTTAAGCATATTTTATAACCAAGCAAGGTTGAGCGCCATCTGCCAGTATTAATAAAAATACTATTAAAATATTTTTGAAATATTAAAAATAAAATCGAAATAAATGCATTCTTCTGAAATTTCATATTGTTTCTGGTATTGTCGTTACAAGAGTTATGCCCCTTTATCACGAAACTATCTAATGTTCCTATTTACTTGCCTCCCCACTAGGGCAGAGTTAAACACGAAGTCGTTTTTTAATATGGGGAAAATCCAGCTCCCTAAAATGGGGCACTCTGGATGGGAACAAAAATAAAAATAGTCTCAGTCATGCAAGGACCTTTCCTCCACTAACTGAGGACAGAAAGACAAAGTGTAGCATCAGAACAGATACTACAATGTGATCTTATGTTATCCATATACTTTATGGATGTAGCCGAATTGAAATTCAAAATCGAAATAAATACTATTAAAATATTTTTTAAATATTAATTAATATATTATCATTTTGTTTTTAAAACTTAAATTTTTTCCAAAAAAGGCTTGAAAGTGTTTGAAAAACCTTGAAAATGAACATTGTTCTTGAAAGTGTTTGAAAAACCTTAAAAATGAACATTGTTCTTGAAAGTGTTTGAAAAACCTTAAAAATGAACATTGTTCTTGAAAGTGTTTGAAAAACCTTAAAAATGAACATTGTTCTTGAAAGTGTTTGAAAAACCTTGAAAATGAACATTGTGCTTGAAAGTGTTTGAAAAACCTTGAAAATGAACATTGTGTTTGAAAGTGTTTGAAAAACTTTGAAAATGAACATTGTTCTTGAAAGTGTTTGAAAAACCTTAAAAATGAACATTGTGTTTGAAAGTGTTTGAAAAACCTTGAAAATGAACATTGTTCTTGAAAGTGTTTGAAAAACCTTAAAAATGAACATTGTGCTTGAAAGTGTTTGAAAAACCTTGAAAATGAACATTGTTCTTGAAAGTGTTTGAAAAACCTTAAAAATGAACATTGTTCTTGAAAGTGTTTGAAAAACCTTAAAAATGAACATTGTTCTTGAAAGTGTTTGAAAAACCTTGAAAATGAACATTGTGCTTGAAAGTGTTTGAAAAACCTTGAAAATGAACATTGTGTTTGAAAGTGTTTGAAAAACTTTGAAAATGAACATTGTTCTTGAAAGTGTTTGAAAAACCTTGAAAATGAACATTGTGTTTGAAAGTGTTTGAAAAACCTTGAAAATGAACATTGTTCTTGAAAGTGTTTGAAAAACCTTAAAAATGAACATTGTGCTTGAAAGTGTTTGAAAAACCTTGAAAATGAACATTGTTCTTGAAAGTGTTTGAAAAACCTTAAAAATGAACATTGTTCTTGAAAGTGTTTGAAAAACCTTAAAAATGAACATTGTTCTTGAAAGTGTTTGAAAAACCTTAAAAATGAACATTGTGTTTGAAAGTGTTTGAAAAACTTTGAAAATGAACATTGTTCTTGAAAGTGTTTGAAAAACCTTAAAAATGAACATTGTGTTTGAAAGTGTTTGAAAAACCTTGAAAATGAACATTGTTCTTGAAAGTGTTTGAAAAACCTTAAAAATGAACATTGTGTTTGAAAGTGTTTGAAAAACCTTGAAAATGAACATTGTTCTTGAAAGTGTTTGAAAAACCTTAAAAATGAACATTGTTCTTGAAAGTGTTTGAAAAACCTTAAAAATGAACATTGTTCTTGAAAGTGTTTGAAAAACCTTAAAAATGAACATTGTGTTTGAAAGTGTTTGAAAAACTTTGAAAATGAACATTGTTCTTGAAAGTGTTTGAAAAACGTTGAAAATGAACATTGAAAATTGTTCACACTGCAAAATATAAAATCGTTTTGAAACATATGCGCTAATATTGCCTTTATGTTTAATTCTTTTTCTCCTTTTCTCCATTCCAGGAACAAGGCTCACCCCGAGTTATAGGCGTGAATAACAGCAAAAATGTTGATAACAACAAGTGGGTTCCGCCAGAGACGCAAACTATGGCCAGTAAACCTGTTGGTCAGTATAACACTTCTCAATTTTTAATTTAAACAATGCTTTTAAGTCGAGTTTATGCAGGATTGCTTGGGTATTTTTGCATATCAAAAACTGATGAGTGGCACATATATTAAACAATATGATTCTTAAAAATCCTTTTGTGTTGACATCTAGTTTAGAAAATATGGTATTGCAAAGATTGGTGATTTTTTTTAAACCGACACATTTTAAGTGAAAGCATTATGTCATGTTAAAATTAGCATAAATTCCAAAAATTACAAAAAATGATCTAGTAGAAGATGTGCTAAATGTATTTAAAAAAAAAAAAAAAAGAAAAAACATCCACAATTATGTTCTGAGATTTTTTGTTTAAGAATGGCAGATCCTTAATTTAAGTTAAGTCAAGGGAGATAAGTCAGTTTGTCATACTGAATTGGTTTCACATTAAAACATACAATAAAACTCGATAATTTCATAAATTCTATTTTTACTTGAAGTTATTTTTATCCTATATCATTTTTCGTAATTTTTGGAATTTATACTAATTTCAACACAATACGATAAATATGTAATAATCAGGGTTGCAGAGTCGGATGTTTTAGCTGGAGTTGGGATTTTTTATCCAACTCTGATTCCTTAAGTCCAATAAAATTATTTTTTACATGGTTTTCCTGTTTGGTTTTACCAGTTGTACAATTTTTAGATGGTTGTACTTTTATTTTTGGAGATAATAGTGAGTGTGTGCAGTGTATGTGTATACTAAGTGGTTTCTTCAGATAGAATAATAAAAAATATATATATATACATACACAAAACTGACAAGCTATCTTTATCAGTCTGTGGTGTATAAAGTGTTTGTGGTTATGTAGTTGTTTCCTGTAGGAGAGTGAAACTAATATATATATATATATATATATATATATATATATAATTTCCCCCAAACCTCTGGCCTTGATGGAGGGGAGACTAAAACTTGCTGGTTTCAAATGATCTGAAATAACAGCAAGGGGAGACTTGATTCCAAATATTTCGCATATGTTATATCTCCTCTCTTTTTGTAAGTAGGGTTCGATTATGAATATCTCTAGTATCAAATAATCCTTATACACTGTGAAATTTACTTTATGTATGAAAACCAAACAGGGGAGATGTGACATATGAAAAATATTTGGAATCAAGTCTCCCCTTGCTGTTATTTCAGATCATCTGAAGCCATAGCAAGTTTTAGTCTCTCCTCCATCAAGGCCAGAGGTTTGGGAGAAATATCAGATATTTTGTAATTCATATGCAAAACTAGGAAAACAAATGACTATGATTAAAACGTTTTATGGCTGTAAAAAAGTGCCAAAAATAGGCTCTGGATGATGAATGATCCCCTTAATATGCGACCTTAGGGCAAATGTCACATAGTCCACTACATTCTTAGAAGAAGAGCTGGGAAAGGAGCTTTAATAGATCCGGTTACTCACTGGAGTATCACTTACAATATGGTAAGACGGCTTGTTCTTATCAATATGGCAAGCCCAAATGTCAGTCTTTCAGAAACGCAATGGATGCAACTTGAAAAACTGGAAGACCTTCTTAAGCTTCCTTTTCAAGTGACAAACGTCTTCCAGAAGAGGATCTCATTCCTGGAATGTTCTTAAAAGAGTGGAAAATGTTAGAACATTCCTTATCCAGGCTTTTGGTTTGCTTGCAAGAACAATGTGCGAGTCAATGCATCAAAGACAAGTACAACTGCTTAATAATAGAATTCCACTGGTTGGAGCATATGTAGACCCAATGAATAGAGTGTTGTTATATGAAACTCAGAAAGATGGAGCAAAATCGGCACTTTGTGATCTTGCCGTGAGGATTTGGGGCTTAAATGTAAAAGCATTTACATCCAGACACTATTTCAACCACAGACTCAAAGGGAACCTGAAATGAAGAGGATTTTGAAAAGCTTTTGGATCAACAAGATCATAAAGCAAGTTCAACGCAGCTAAAACTCCACCTTCAGCGAATAAAGCCTTAGCAAGTTTCAAGCTAGACTTTCATGCTGCATTACAGCAAGTAGAACACATAGATAGAAAGCCAAAATTAAATGTCCATGAAGCTATAAAGTAATACCCTGAGATAGTGAAAGAGTTTGCAATGTTGGCAGCAACACTTCCTCCAACACAAGTGAGCGTTTGTGGATATCTTAGTTGCTCTCTATGTAATATTCTGCTTCTATTCTCAGGCTGTACGTTAGACTTTGGAAAAGGCCAAATACCATTTTTGAAGGCCAAACTGTTTGAAAAAAGGCCAAATTCGTAAAATTTGGCTTTAAAAATGCCAATCTAACAACCCTAGACAAAATTATGAGAGTGACCTCCCTTTGATCTAGCCTCCTTTTCAATATCTTGTTGTAATGGTGTGAGAAAGGAGTTTGTAATACATTCGACGTGCAGCTGTACTTCACAGAAAAAAGAAGTCAGTGAAACGTTATGTAAAAAAAAAAGAAGAAACATTCAAAGCAAACAGGAGAAAAAAAGATTGTCTGCCAGTTGGTGCTGGCCTGAAGGTTGGTTGGTTGGTTGGTTTTGTTTTACGGCATATCAACCCTTTTCGGGTTATTTAATGCCGAATCCAAAGATTTTGAAGAAAGAATTTTTAATAGAATATATTTGTTGTTTTCAAGTCATTTTCTATTTAACCCATAGTTGGGACCCTAACAGGTGCTACCACTCCGGGTCAGAGTGGACCTGGGAGCAATGGTAATTAAAGGGTGGCTCCACACTCCCCAAAGCCCACAAGTTGGGGCCTCACCACTGGATATAGTTTAAGGTCATATCCAGGACCCCCATTGAGGGACTTTTACCCTCTGCAGGGGGTGCAGTCGGTGTATTCTAATGCCCCACCGACAGGGCCGGGCCTGAAGGAGTAAATTAAAGATTGTTTCTTACAATGTGATTTTATTATTTGTCTTGAACTATGTAGCACAATATTACATTAAGTATTTAGTAGTACTTATTAATTCATCTCAATTAGGTCAGTACTATTTTTAAAATATAATGGACACTATTTTCATAGACATGTTAATAAACATTTTCATAGGCATGTTATTGATTTTTCTTTCCAAAAAACTAACTTTCTGTGCTATTAAAAAAATATATTTCTAATTTCGTGGAATTTCCATGGGTTCTGCTAGTTATTATTATTACTATTATTGGGGGGGGTTAAATACACTTAAATATCATATTTTAATTTGCTCAGATTTCGTATATATTATTATAGAGTTGTGATTTCAAAAGTCAAAAAGAAAAGTATTTAGGTGCCTTCAGCTAGAATCGAAACCAAAACTGTAGCATTCAAAGCTGGTGACGTTACCACTGTACCAACATGACATGCATATGAACTGATTAAAAATGAAAAGTAAACTAAAATGAATGAAAAAAAATGTATAATGATTTTTTTTCAATTTTGATCATTTTTGAGCCCATAAAAACAATTTGAACGGGTTAAAGACCCATAAAAGAACGGCCCCTTAAAAAATCCAATCATTTGAGGCCCCTAGCACCGCTCTACATCTTTTATTTTTGGAGGAGATAGAGTTTGAAAATATAGAGACAGACAGACCGACAGACATATAGCCGTATTAGATTATTATTATTATATTATTATTATTGTTGTTGTTATTATTATTATATTATTATTATTATTATATTATTATATTATTATTATTATTGTTGTTATTATTTTATTATTATTATTATATTATTGTTATTATTATTATTATTATATTATTATTGTTGTTATTATTATTATTATATTATTATTGTTATTATTATTTATTATTATTATTAGATTATTATTATTATTATTATTATTATTATTTTATTATTATTAGATTATTGTTATTATTATTATTATTATTGTTATTATTATTAGATTATTATTATTTTATTATTATTATTGTTATTATTATTATTATATTATTATATTATTATTATATTATTATTATTGTTGTTATTATTATTATTTTATTATTATATTATTATTGTTGTTGTTGTTGTTATACTACTACTACTACTCACTGTGAGTTTTCCCACCAAGTCATCATCAGAGATTACTCACTGATAATAATTGGTGTTCCCAGGAGTCTGGATGACAACAAGTCTCCTCAGATTCCTAGTACTCTCCACTTCTTTCAACAACCTTTGCAAATGACTTTTCCATAGAATTAGAAACTATTATTTCACTGGTTAAGAAAAAAATATTTTTTGTCTCAGGCAAGAATATAAGTGATTTTTTTTTTTTTACTAATTTGAATGGGCTGAACTCAAATTTATAAACAGTTTGCTCTATCACCTTACTTTCTGTCTTCTAAATCGTTTCGTTTTAGTATATACAAAGTATATACATGCTTATTTCAACAGTTGCAGCAGTTACAGATAAAACAGATCATCTAGGGAAACTCCTAAATGTCTGTAGTACTATGAACTTTTTTTTAAAGAAATTTTTTTTACATAGGTGTCACCACTTATCAAGGCCCGGAGGCCACTTGAGGATAAGGGTTATTGAGAGTACAGTAGTCAATGAGATAATATCGTAGTAATCATTGAAAGTGGAAATTTGATAAATTGGATTACTTAAGGGGACAGTTCATCAAGAATTTGTTTACATTGGACTTGAAGACAACCAAATTGTAGTCAGTGGGAAAACAGGAAAATGGAAAAGAGTTTCACAGGCATACAGTTCTAATTGTGTACATTGTATCATCCAAGTATATTTACCCTGTCAATGTTTTTTATCATGTTCATCTGTAGATATTGTACAATATGTGTACAAAATATGCAATATGTGTGTAAAAAAAATATACAATATGTGTACAAAATGTACAATGTGTGTATAAATTACACAATGTGTGTACAAAATGTACAATGTGTGTACAAAATATACAATGTGTGTAAAAAATATACAATATGTGTACAAAGTATACAATATGGGTACAAAATAAACAATATGTGTGTACAAAATAAACCATGTGTGTACAAAATATACAATATGTGTGTACAAAATATACAATATGTACAAAATATACAATATGTGTGTACAAAATATACAATATGTGTGTACAAAATATACAATATGTACAAAATATACAATATGTGTGTACAAAATATACAATATGTGTGTACAAAATATACAATATGTACAAAATATACAATATGTGTGTACAAAATATACAATATGTGTGTAAAAAATAAACAATATGTGTGTACAAAATGTACAGTATGCATTTCTAAAAAAAAAATTTAACAAATCAGGTTAGATTTTTTTGTTGAATTTTGACATATTTTGTTTGTAATAATCTCAACGTTCCTAAAATTTCTAACCTGCGATTTTGGTATAGTGATAAGATTCTTTTTGTCTCAATTCGAAACCTAATTTGACAGTTATTTTAGCATCAGCCATGTGGTTTCGGTAAATGCAGCAACAGAAAGATTCTCCTTTCAAGCAAAACCAGTTTTAGTAAACACCTTTGTTCAAGAAACAATGGATACTCCCTGTAATGGGTAGTTGCATGTGTAATTGTGAGGCAACGTCTACACAATCCCCAAACCCACCTCTCCTGAATTGATACTGCTTAAGTTCTGTAACAAGGAGAGGTCCAGGATGATTGGAAACAATGCTGTTATAAGCGATTAGCAGAGAGCACATACAGCACCTGGTATTCTGAAATGGTTACCCATTTTAGTGCTGATCAGGCTCAACATTGCTTAGTTTTAGTGATCTAATGAGAACCAGTAGGTCAACACGATTATGCTGTATATAAATCAGTTTAAGTATTAAGTAAGAAACAATGTTTTATTTCCAGAGACGTTACGTTGATACTCGCTTTCTTCTACTGAATAGTTTGTTGGAGTGAGCAAAGAAATTGGGTTATCTCCCTTTGTATTAAGATATTACAGTTCTCTTGCTTTGTGATACGTTCTTAGATTGATCTTCCTTGCTTGTTGTTGTTGCTGGGAAAACAGACGGCGATTTGGACAAATGTACGTGTCTACAATTATAGTTCTCATAGAATAATATTCAGAATAGCTTGTTGAGTCACCTTCCTTTGTATTAAG
Source organism: Euprymna scolopes (assembly GCF_053919585.1). Lineage (NCBI taxonomy): Eukaryota > Metazoa > Mollusca > Cephalopoda > Sepiida > Sepiolidae > Euprymna > Euprymna scolopes. Next base: position 98,418,662 of record NC_136493.1, read on the forward strand.
ATATAGGGGATATAAATCATACCAGTTATCATAGGTGCCACAGGACTTATGAAGAAGAATCTGAAGTCCTACCTAACTAATATTCCTGGAGAACCAAGTACAAAAGAGATTCAGACAATTGCACTTAAGGGAACAGCGAGGATACGAAAAAGAGCTCTCGGTTGGTTTCAATAAAAAAGCAAGACAATGTTGGCAGCTGGTTTGGCTGCCCCATACCTAGCATTACAATCTTCAAAGGAAGAAAAAAAAAAAAAAAATAAGTTCTGTTGCTTTGTTGATAAGTTTTTAGAGTGATCTCCCTTGCTTGTTGTTCTAAACTAACACAGCTTATGTTCTCATTCAAGTTTATTATTTGGAATCAGAGTATTTTCTTCATATCCTCAGGCTATCCTGTCAATGTATTTTTTTACTGCATTTTCCACAATTTAATGAAGAATAAAGTTGAGAATTTCTTTTCTATTTTCAGGTTTTCCAGGCTACCCAAAGTCTCACCAAAAATCCAGCTTTGAAGACAAATATGTGCCGAGTAGCACCGGGTCTGAAAACAGCAGTGTCCGGTCGGACAGTCCTGGTATCAGCCCTATGCAAGCAAGGCATTCGCGCTACCCAAACGTGATTCGTGCTGCCATTGGTCAAACGAGCACAAGACAATTGCCTAATGGCCAGCAGACGCCGCCACCTTTGCCTCCTCGGGGTAACACGAGCATCCCAACAGCTGTTGTGTCACCAAATCCTCCGAGGGGACAAACTCCACCTCCACCCTCGTATACGTCGTCAGATGCAAAAATCAACTCGTACCTTCAGTCGCATCCAAAGTGGCATCAGTCACCCCAAAATACTGCTGATGTACCGAAGACGCAAGCAGCACCGTCGCCACCTCTGCAGCAGCAACAACAGCAGCAGCAACAAGCACCTCATCAGTATGTGACCCCTGGCCACGTCCAGGAAATGATAAAACGAATGTCACCGGGCCAACAAGAAAGTGCTTCCTGTAGCCAGCAACAGCAGCAGCAGCAGCAGCATCACCAGCAGCAGCATCACCAGCAGCAGCAACAACAACAAGCAAAAGTGTACAATGAAGCATTCGTTCATTCGGGGCTTCACCAACATAAAACGAAACCCGGAGACCCCATGCAACTTCCACAGCATTCAATCCCACAGCAACTGGTGCACCCGTGGAAGCACTGGGAATCACCTCAGCCACCGCCGCCTTCACAGAGGCACCTGCCTCCGACGGCAAGCGTCAACCCGATCCAACAGAGGGCATCAAATTCAAACACATACTCGCCCTACCATGTACAAAATGAGCCTCTCAACATCCCTGGACTGTCACCGCAGTTCCAAGGGTTAAATATTTCTCCAAACAATGTCCATGTCTCGACGGCTCCATCCAACGAGCAGCGTTTTCCAAAAGTTACTATCCAAATCCCGAAGCAAGCCCACACACTTTATTTTCAACATGGCAATGAACGGTCACACATGATTTCATCGAAGGTACAAAGGACTTCGCCGTATGAAACGCAAATCTCTTTGAGTTCCAACTGCAGCCCAGCAAGTAGTGATAGTATACAGATTAACTTGCCCAAGGGTAAAGCTCCGTCTCCACCCGTTCCTGTACAGGCTTGGGGAGCCAAGCAACCTCCTATCATTATGAAGTCCGTAAAGAGCCGCGAAGTTCAAAAACCCAAGCTACAAACAGCCACAGCCCCATTATCAGCCCCTCTTTCTACCGCACTCTCAACACCCATCTCACATTCTTCGCCAAGTTACATTTCATCTGTACAAACAACAATAAACTCTCCGCAGCCACCGAAAAATACGTCCCCCGCGAAACGTGATGTACGTATCAAAATCCTGGTGCCGAACTCGTTACAAATTGACATTAAGAATCAAGGCAATCCTACATATACACAGACCCAAGTGCCCAGTTTGCACTTTGACCTTTTTCAGAAACCACCCCCATCAGACACGACCTCATCTACCCCGAGGTCAGACTCGCCTATCTCTCGAGTAAACAATCAGTCACCCATGTCGATGCAATCGAACACATCTGTACAGTCCACCAACTCCACCCCATCAAGTGGCTCTGATATTCCCTCAAAGCCGCCTCCGCCATACCCCGGTCGAATTTTAAACATAACCCAGTCATCTTCGCCGCCCATGCTATCGCAAGTGCCTGTCCAGCAAAACCCACCTCTTGCGCAATGCTCCGTCAAACCAATACCTCAAAAGCATATGCCGCTGACAATGCAGAACACTTTCTCATCATCCTCTTCCTCCCATACGCAAAGCGTCACCCCTCCGCTGGATCCAGCAGGGAATGGTGGTGCCCACAGAAATCTGGAAAGCGAAGAGAAGGATGATTGGCCCGAGCAGATGTCGGAGACAGATTCTGCGCCGAATGATACGCAAGAAGAGACGCACAGATGCACATCACCGATTCCCGAATGGAAATACGAAAACAGATCACCCGATCAGGAACGCGTTCGGAATTATTCGCCTCAGGCGTACAAGTTTTTCATGGAACAGCATGTGGAGAATGTAATGAAGTCAACGGCACAACGTCTGCGGAGGCGTGTCTTGCTCGAGACGGAGATGCACAAAGTTGGTCTCTCGACAGATGCCCAGCATCAAATGCGTAAGATCCTGCATCAGAAGGAGTCCAACTACATCCGCCTAAGAAGAGCCAAGCTTGCGAAGCACATGTTCGAGAAAGTGACCACTCTAGGAGTGGGCGCTTTTGGTGAGGTGGCTCTCGTCCGTAAGAAGGATGTCGGGCAGTTGTACGCTATGAAAACATTGCGTAAATCGGACGTTTTACAGCGTAACCAAGTGGCTCATGTTAAAGCCGAGAGGGATATTTTAGCTGAGGCTGATAATGAGTGGGTTGTCAAGCTGTATTATTCCTTTCAGGACAAAGACAATCTGTATTTTGTAATGGATTATGTCCCCGGGGGAGATCTTATGGGATTGCTCATCAAGTATGAGATCTTTGAAGAACCGTTGGCTAGATTCTACATTGCGGAACTTGTGTTGGCCATTGAAAGTGTGCATAAAATGGGTTTCATACATCGGGATATCAAACCTGACAATATTTTGATAGACAGGGAGGGACACATAAGACTGACAGACTTTGGCCTCTGTACAGGATTTCGATGGACACACAATTCTAAATATTATCAAAAAGGTAAGATTTCATGTTTCGGAATTTTCGAGATCGTGATTGATAACTTGCATTATTTGGACGACTGTCCTCATCCTACAATGATATTCTCACATCGTTTCAGCTGATATAATTTCTGACCTTCTTCAGGTAATAACGGTATTTCTGTTTAATTTTCGATTTTCGAGCAATTGTTGAGGCCTCAGGTAATCAGCTGTTACCATCTTGTTTTTTTTGTTGTTTTTTTAGTCATACCAATGTGGTGTTCTGGATGCCATTTTTTTTTTTTAAGTTCAGTAAGAAACGCTTTTAAATAAGTTAAAAAACAAAAAAAATATCCAGTTAGGTAGAAGGGTAACTTTCGTGCCTTTGGTAACAATTATTTGTTGCGTATTTTGTTTTTGCCGCTTTTCTCACTTCACTTCAAAATGTCCAAGGTGCATCTTGTCTGCACGGAATTCTGAATGAAATCTTTTATTCAATCTTTGGAGATGGATTGTTCTCATTCTGTCAGCCATGATCGAGGATCAGTTAGAAGTCTTAAGTAATTCATAATTGTGTAGTTTATATCACCTGTACTGAAGATTAAACCTTCATACCCAAAAAGATTATCAGTTAAAATAAATTATAAATTAGCACTCTTATCCGTTGTGCTATGGATCCATGCCTAATATTATTGCACATGGACCCATAATAATAATAATAGTGCTAATTTATAATTAGTTTTAAGTGGCAGTATTTTTGGGAATGAGGGTTACAATAAAAATTCACTAGTGTGATAAAATGCATCTGGAGAAGGCCAGAGTTTACATCAGCCGAAATGTTACTATAAAAACATTTGAGATAAGAATAATAGAAATCTAAATGATCCAAAAAACACACTTTTTATTTTAATTGGCTCTTGCGCACTTGTGCGTCTGTATAACTTTTTTGGTTTTCAGTTGGGACATCTGGAGAATCTATAGCAGGGGCAGACAAATGTAATTTTAGGACCGAATTGAAAATTGAAAACATTTTTTTTTTTTTTTTTTTTCATAACGAAACCAAAATTCTTAAAATTTTTGGATACATGTATTTTTTGGTTGCGAAAGTTTTTTTTTTTTTTTTTTTAAATAAATTTAAGAAACATAAAACAAAATAGTTTTATTTTAAACAAAATAGACATTTTTTTAAATTTTTGATAATACATAAACATAGAGTTTTTTTTAACACATTTCTGGAATACAAATAAATATAAGATATTTATAATAACACAAAATTCAGTAATGTTCATGTTTTATTAAAAATGAAAAAAAATGTCTATTCTAAATAAAATAAAATACGCATCAAGTGCGCTTGAAAGCCAAATCACAACATAATATTAGGAAAATAAACAAATATTTTACTTGTTTGAAATTTATTGCAAATATATTTCAGAGGTATATTTGTGATAAATTTCAAACAAGTAAAATATTTGTTTATTTTCTTAATATTACATTGTGATTTAGCTTTCAAGCGCACTTGATGCTTATTTTATCTTATTCAAATTAAAATGTTTCTATATGTCATCCTTGACATGTTTTGTTTTTTAAAAAAAACAACTCCATTTTCTGTTATTATAAGTTTCTTATATTTATTAAAAAAAAACAAAAAAACTTTCTCAACAAAAAACAAACAATTTTATGACAATTGGTAAAAAAGAACCTATATTTTCAAACCAATAAAATATACCCAAATTTGCCTACTAATAACTGTGTATATGTACATAACTGTGTGTATATATGTGTATATGTATATAAATGTGTGTGTATATGTGTATACGTATATAACTGAATGAACCCTTTTTCAGGGTCAACGGCCAACTAGCACTGTGTGTGTTTGTGTGTATGTATGTGTGTGTTCGGGCGGAGAGGGCTCCCGTAAGCTGTGGTGAAGGCAACTTTTTTAGGAGAAGCAAATCTCTGATTTAAAAAAAACTATAAAGCGGGAGATCAGTACCCACATTAAGCTGGTCTGCAGTTTAACTTGTTGCTGGCTATTTTGCTCTTGCTTGTTGCTGGATCTCAACATTTTAAACTGAGAGAAAGACTTAGCTGTCGTACAAAGCTAAGACTCTGTAACATCATCTTTTTATAGATACTCCCTCAGGCATTTGTCTATAAAAATTTAATTTTTACAGGAACATTACGAAAAAAAGCCCCTAAAGTCCGTAGTAATGAATTCGATATAACTCGAAGAAAAACTAATACCGATATTGCCACTGAATTAAGCATTGTTTATTTAATATTTTCACACCAAAAAATTATAATAGTAAAGATATTTCTACTTTTTTTTTTAAAATTACAGATTTCGCATGATTTTTATATGAATGAGAAACTTTGGGCGTAACATAATTTTTATATAATCTTTAACAATAATTTAAAAAAACATTTAATTTAAAAACAGGAACATAAAAAAATAATTAAAAAAGTATACAAATGATACAAACGTTCAGGATAGGAATGTACGGATGCACGTCTGGGGAAAAATTAAGAAAACTGGCACCCTCTACCTCCTTTTAATTACATGGTGTCTTTTTGAAACAGCGTTTTGATTGGCTGTAATTTTGGGCTTCTGTATAATCGTCTTTACAAAACTTTACTAGTTGCGATTTTGCAAACTCGCTTTTTGGGGGCTAATTAAGATATTTTTTGTACAAATAAGGTGGTTTTTTTAAAATTTAATTCAATATCTTAAGACTTTACTTCACTAATTATCTTTGAAATATACCCAGAAAACTAATATACATCTTTTAAAGGATTTTTACAATTAATTTATTTAACTTCAAAATTTAGCTGAATTGATTAGCTCACTATTTTTTTTTTTTTTTTCATAACTTTTTTTTTTCACCTGTACAAATATTTTTTTTTTCCTTTTAGAAATTAACTTTAATCTCTAATCTTTCAAATACAATGAAAAAATAGTCGGAAACCTACAAAAAAATTATGATAAATCGGCTTTCAAAACTATGTCCCCCTATCTTTATTCATCTATTTTTGCCTGTACCTAGTATTTAACAATGCCGACTCAGAAGAGGTTTTGTTAAATATTACACAACTCTTGTCACAAAGAATCCATGCAGTTGGTATCCATAGTCTGTCTAGACTGAAGGAAGCTATCATATATTTATATAAATGCATATGTTTATATAGTAGTGATGGGACGATGGCAAAATTTTTCCTGATTCCGATTCCGATTCCGTTCAAAATTTCCGATTCCGATCCGATTCCCGATTCCGATTCTTGTAAAATTTATACATATTTAATTAGAGATTTTTTTTGTTTGTTTTTTCATAAATTTTCAAATTATTACATAAACCCCTGGTTAATGTCCGCGTATATTTTATCTCAAATGTTTGCCTTGTAATTGATTAAAAATTGTAACACAACAAAACATTTATTTTGATTTTAAAACAAAGCTATATTGTACCAGTTCGTATTTACTGTATAACATGCTACTTACATGAATAGTGGAAAATATTCGAAGATTGGTAGGCAAAATAAGAAAACGATGTAAGAACAATATATTTAACAACGCCACTTAGCAAAGCCACATCTCATTGTTACGAACGAATTTCTAAATAATAATATTACTATTATGAAAACCATTTTTAACGTGAGATTGCGTGAGCTTTCTGTGCTTTCTCTCGCAGCTAAATCCCTATTCCAAAATGAAATATTACTTTTATAGATTACGTGTTAGAACATTTTTTTAATTGGCGGAAAGAAAAGCGATCATTTAGAATTTAGAGTGTAAGATCAGTTTCGAATATAAATTTAACGTAAAATGATCATCATTTCTGGCCATCCTAATTCTTTATGGATATTAACTAAAGTGTTTCCCACTAAATTAAGTTCGGTTTGCAACGTTGTAAAACCATGTGTAATCGCTTAAAAAGTAGACACCCTATCCCCAATAAGCGCACATAATTTAAAATTGGTAACACACTACAGCTCATGTTACGTTATATTTATTTGTGAAACTGACCGTCTATTTTAAATTCCTAATCGTTTTATATTAGTGTTGTGTCGATTAATCGGAATCGGGAATCGGATAAATCGGTAATTTTGGGGGTATCGGAATCGGTATTGGAATCGGAAAAATTTGTGCCTAATTTCCGATTCCCAAATCGATTCTTTTAATATTTTTAAAAAGTTCATTTTCAATTGTTTGTACCGATTATAAATATTTCTTTCTTTTAAACTATTAGTAAAACTAAAGAAGATCTAAACTTATTTTATATGCGTAAAATAAACAAAACAAAAATTGAAACTTTGCGAAAATTCGCTAGGTAACCTTTAGAAGAATGCAGTTTATTTTCAAAGTAGCGAAAGAATTGTCTAAAATTAAAGAAATATTTTGCCCAGAAAAATAATATCAAACATTATTGCTAATTAAATGAAAAGTAGAATATAAAAGTGTTGGGTTTTGTCGGTATGTTTGCTGCTCCCTCACTCGGCAATCGGTATTGACAAATATAACAAGCCGTGCATGCATGGTCCCCCTCTATGTGAGGAGGGGGGATCGAATAAAGTGATAAAAAAAGTGATACATAACTGATAAAAAAACAATTTTGAGTGAAAAAAAAATTTTCAAAAGTTTTCAGAAAAATGACTAAGTTCAACTTTTGCTCCACACCCAATATTAGCCCTAAAACCTCCAGGGCTTGTGACTCTGATTTTTCCCAGGGTCAGTGATACTTCCATCAGGTGTATATCAGGTATGCCCATGGTTTTGCCAAGTTTCAGAAAAATCTAATGAATGGATGAAAAGTTATTCTGAAAAATATGTTAATTTTGTCTATTTAGAGTCATTTTGAGGTATTTTTTTTTACCTCTTTTGCCCCCATGGGGGAGCTGATTACTTGTAAAAATGGACAATATATATATATATATATATATATATCACGGGCTGAAGCCCGCCAATCTCACTCAAAAGTTGAGTTGAAAGTATTATGGGGTAATTAACACCTTCGATGCCATTGGTTTCACAACAATACTTTTTCACACCCACTTGCCAAATTTCTCAAGGAGTTTAATATGAAAAGATTTCAAACGAATAGAGTTTTATTTTATTTTCCTGGAGCCACATTGTCTGACACCGTCACATTTTTCTCCGGGGGGGGGGGGGGGTCGGAAAAGTTAAAAATATACATGAATATCTCACAATGAATTTATCAAAGTCTGGATAAAATAGATAAAGAGAAAACATTTAGAAATTTTTCAGATTGAAAAAGAAATTATATTTACATTTAAAAGTCCCCCCTCATTGAAATTATACTTCTGGACGATATTTGTAAACCCACTAAAAACCAAATTATTTTTAGATCTAGGATGAAGCTCTAAACTGTCTTCACGTATTAAAAAAGGGTGCTTGTGCAGTTTACACTATGTTAAAAAACGAAAAATAAAAAAATATATATATTCTACGTACTCGTTATGGAATGAAGTTCTCATAAAAAAATCACGTAATTTCATCAAATAGTTTTTATTTTATGCCGTAAAAACGATTTGGGAAATTCGGAATCTTCCTAAAAAAAAATGCGATAATTAGTCAAGGGAGCGTAAAACAAAAACTATTTAATGAAATTACGTGATTTTGTTATGAGAACTTCATTCTATAACGAGTACGCAGATCTATAGAGTTTAGTTTTACTAATAGTTTAAAAGAAATAAATATTTATAATCGGTACCAGCAATTGAAAATTAACTTTTGAAAAATATTCAAAGAATCGATTTTGGAATCAGAAATTATACACAAATTTTTCCGATTCCGATGCCGATTCCGATTCCCCGAAAATTACCGATTTAACCGATTCCCGATTCCGATTCCGATTCATCGGCACAACACTATTATATAGATATCATATATTTATATAAATGCATATGTATATAAATATCATATATTTATATAAATGCATATGTATATAAATATCATATATTTATATAAATGCATATGTATATATCTATATAACAGTGTGTATGTGTATAATTGCATATATATGTGTGTGATTGTGTGTGTATATATGTGTATACATATATAACTGTATGCATACATGCATATACGTGTATATGTATATAAATGTGTGTACATATGAGTATATGTATATAACTGTATATATGTGTATACCTGTATACTGGTGCATATATAAGGGTATGTATATGCATAATTTGTGTATAACTGTAAGCATATAAGTGTATATGTAGATAACTGTGGGTGTATATAACTGTTTGTAATATATGTATACATGTATAACTATGTATATAAATGTATATAGCAATCATCAAAAATTTTTCCTAGTTTGACGACCTTGTGTGAAATAGTCTGAAAAGCGAAACCAGTTCCAGTCAGTGACCCAATGATTTATGCAAAAGTATGCAACCTACATGGAAGAACGGATGGCAATGAAGAAATGTGACGAGATCGCAATAAGTTGTGAAAATGCAGCAATTTTATATATATATATATATATATATATATATATATATATATATAATGTGTGTGTGTGGAAAGATGTTTCTTCAATTATATTTCACTTTTTATTTATGCCAATCTTTTCATTTATGAAGCTCGAGCATATAACAAATAAATGACAAAAGTCTATATTCCAAATTTCAAGATGTTGGCCATCTTACTGTTTATTCCTGTAAGTAAGTTGACATGCATGATTTTTGAAAGCATCTGTTTTCTAGCGCAGAATCATTCATGCAATTATTATAACAATTTTTTTAATTTATTTTGCCCTTAACTCATCGGAAGAAAAAGCACTTATCAATTTTAAAAGATAATAAATGCATATGGGCAGGATTACAAAATCTGAAAATAAGGAGAAAAGTTGTAATTACATTTTTTTATTTTGTTACACCATATTTTTAAAAGAATCGGAATTGCTATTATATTAGCGACTCCAATATATATATATATTAGCGACTCCAATATATATATATTAGCAACTCCAATATATATATATATATATATATATATATATTAGCAACTCTAATATATATTAGCAACTCTAATATATATTAGCAATTCCAATATGTATATATATATATATATATATATATATATATATATATATATATATATATATATATATATTAGCAATTCCAATATACATATATATATTAGCAACTCTAATATATATTAGCAATTCCAATATGTAGATATATATATATATATATATATATATTAGCAACTCTAATTTATATTAGCAATTCCAATATGTATATATATATATATATATATATATATATATATATATATATATATTAGCAACTCTAATATATATTAGCAATTCCAATATGTATATATATATATATATATATATATATATTAGCAATTCCAATATATATATATATATATATATATATATATATATTAGCAATTCCAATATATATATATATATATATATATATATTAGCAATTCCAATATATATATATATATATATATATATATATATATATTAGCAATTCCAATATATATATATATATATATATATATATATATATATATATATATTAGCAATTCCAATATATATATATATATATATATATTAGCAATTCCAATATATATATATATATATATATATATATATATATTAGCAATTCCAATATATATATATATATATATATATATTAGCAATTCCAATATATATATATATATATATATATTAGCAATTCCAATATATATATATATATATATATATATATATATATTAGCAATTCCAATATATATATATATATATATATATATATTAGCAATTCCAATATATATATATATATATATATATATATATATATATATATTAGCAATTCCAATATATATATATATATCATATATATATATATGATATCCTTTAAATTCTATTGACTATTTCAATTTTATTTTTTATGTTATGTTAAAATTTAACTGACCTTTTGCATTTCAGTATTATCCATTCAGGCTTTAGATTCTAGATTATTCCTTATAAAGTACCATTTCATGGATTAATTGATTTACAACAAATTTCAGGTTAAAAAAAAGCACATGCCACCCGTTTCAGTGCACAAAAAATATTGTGATACAAAATCTGACCATTATTTCTCTAGATTAGGCACTGTTTTAATATAATATCACGTTGATAAGAAAGAAATAATTTTAACCCTTATCCTTGAGTGGCCTATCGGCCTTGATAGGTGGTGACGCCTATGTAAAAAAAAAAAAAAAGAAAGTGCTTGCAGTTTTAACTTTTAAATTCAGATGAACATATTTCAGCTCAAAAAAAAATTATTGATCGAAACAAGCACCATCAGAATCCACACACTTTTGCCAACGCAAAACAATGCAAACATCTTGCGTTCTGGTGGCAATGATATCGCTGAAGGCTATTTTGTATATCACTTAGGTTTTTGAAGCATTTGTCACGCAGAAAATTGTTGAGATTCTTGAAAAAGTGGTAGTCGGTGGGTGAGAGGCCTGGAGAGTATGACGCATGAGGCAGTTTTGCAGCCCAATTCGTTCAACTTCTGCAGGGTCAGTTTAGCAACGTGGAGTCAGGCATTGTCATGGAGAATTGTGCTTTTCTGTTGACTAATGCTGGGTGTTGTTATCGAAGTTTCTGATGCATTTTATCCATTTGTTTACAATATACTACCTTGCCATAATGGTTTAACCTACATTCAAAAAATTGTAATGGCTGGGACCGGTTGCAGATCACCAAACAGTCAGCATGACCTTCTTTTAGAGCAACTCTAGCTTTGGGACATGTCATCGAGCTCGTCAGTGTCTAACCACTGAGCTGAGTGTTGCCGGTTGTCATAAAGAACCCATTTTTCATCACAAGTCACAATCCAGTCGAGAAACGGGTCAATCTTGTTGTGTAAGAGAAAGGAAGATGGCACTTCATAATGGCATTTCTTTTGATTGCCGTTCAATTAGTGAGGCACGCATTTTCGAATAAATTTGTCTTACCAATTAATCTATAAAAGATTCATACAAGGAATTATAATAAAGAAAAATCCTCAACCCATGAGTTTTCAAAGATAAACACTTTTCATCAGAGGATAAACATTAGTAAAAAAAAAAAAAGAAAATTGTATCATTGATTAGCATAAATTTGAAAATATTGCTCTATCTACTTGTTTAGTGTTGAGACATGTTGAACAGAGTGCAGTCTCGATACTGAGTGTGAAGTATTTTCCAGTAACAAAGATGGCGGCAGTAATTGCTAGTAACAAGGATGGCGGCCAAGAATCAAATGCGGTCCGTGACATAGTTAATGGCGAACTGATAGAATCTAAAATTCGACAATTTTTACGGTAACTTTGGAATATTTTCATTGGTTGTTTAGCACAGCCGGTGTTTATAAAAACGATTGTCAAAGTCATTGGTGTTATCCCCCCCATTAGGAGTCAAAAATACTTGTGCATAGTGACTTAGTAGGTCCAATCAGCCCGATGAGGAGAAATAATCTAAGGTACGTTTTGAACTTTATTGATGATTTTTCTGGTTTAATTATAGTTTATTTTCTAAAAATCATTTTACACACCCCCTTTTTTGATATAATGGAAAAATCCTTTTTGGTGAACATGTTGTGGTGAGGTGCATAATTTGGTGGTGTCTGTTTTCGAGAAGCATTTTGGAACTTCATAATATTGCTGAAGTTATTATTGTCCACAAGCATCCGATTAGTCTCTTCATAACTACGCAATGCAACTTTAAATTCACTGAAATTTATGGGTTTGTCTTTTTGCGTTATAACAGTTGTAAATGGTTTAAAATCGGCTGGAAGTCACTTGAGGGTCATTGATATCAACAGACTATCGCTTATTATTTCACCTGAGAGTTTTAAGGCATTGGCGGTTGTTTCTGCCCTTATAACATAGTCGGTAATCGTTTCATCATCGTTACATTTTAGAGACGTTAGTTCTGTATATAGAGATATCATTTTCGGTTTCCCTTTTGATAAATAATGTTCTCTTAATATGTTTAATGCTTTCCATCCATCGTCCAAGGCATCTCTTATAATCAGAGACAAACTTTTATCGTCTAAGCATTGAATCAGTTCTGCAGAAACAGTTGCGTTCTTTTCAAGAAATTCGGGGTCGTTAAGATTCTCTGTTGGAGATGTTATCACTTTGTGTAGTTTTCGAATCCTTAGATACCCCAGAAATTTTACCTGCCACAATTCGAATTTAGATTCTGATCTGTCAAAGAAAATACGATGGTTGGCCGCATAACCTGTTAAGTGTTGAGACATGTTGAACAGAATGCAGTCTCGATGCTGAGTGTGAAGTATTTTCCAGTAATAAAGATGGCGGCAGTAATTGCTAGTAACAAAGATGGCAGCCAAGAATCAAATGCGGTCCGTGACATAGTTAACAGCGAACTGATTTGTCGAATTTTAGATTCAATCAGTTCGCCGTTAATTACGTCACGGACCGCATTTGATTCTTGGCCACCATCTTTATTACTAGCAATTACTAATTTTCTATTATCTTGATGGATTCCAATTTTGCGATAATATTTTTCTTCTTAATGTTATATATAAGTTCAAGTATATTGAAAACATGAACTAAAGATCAATACTTTTTTCAAAAGCGCTCAATACATGAGTAGAACTTTTATAAAATTATATAAGCATTACGAGGCATCTATGTGAATCAACCAGTATTTTGATGTTAACATGTCTCAACGGGTTTCTATCTGTTTATATATATATATATATATATATATATATATATATATATATATATATATATATAAAATTTATTTATACAAACATTGATGGCTACATATGTGCATACATGTTTCTGTAATCATCTGCGTTGGGGGATTACGTTTTCAGGTCAAGAATTATCGTTGATAACTGATATTTCAAACAAAAACTTTTTCTTATTTCGTTTACAAAGTTTAAGTTTATCTATCCCATCTTTTGGTTTTTACAGCATAAGGTACTTGAGAATTTAGTATTTTTGTCTTGCTGTCAGTAAATTATGCCGAGACAAAAATACTAAATTCTCAAGTACCTTATGCCGTAAAAATGAAGCCAGAGAGGGCTTCTCTCGCAGGATTCGAATCTATCGACTTGTGTTAATCATGACACCCTGCATTGAAGATTCCCAAAAGGATGAAACACTAGTGTATCTGTAGGTATTTAATAATTATTATAGTAAATAATTATATCAGCCCCTTTAAGAAACTCATTTCTTATCATTGAGCACTTACAGTTGAATTCAGTCGGTCCATTTAGCTCATACGAGGGGCATGCAATAAGTAATGCCTCTGACCAACTTCCAGTTGTCTGATCTAGCTGAAATTTTGCATGTGCAATAATTTATATCTCTACGGGTTATGGAGCAAATTACAGCTCTGGACTAACTGTGGTTTCTGTTTTACAGGTGTTTAAACTGAGTCAGGTGTGAAATGGAGCCTGTTGAATGTCGAGCAGTGATCCGGTTTTTGTATTTGAAAGGACACACACCACAGGAGACTTTTGATGAAATGAAAGAAACTTATGGTGATAATGCCCCATCATATGACCTTGTAAAATGCTGGCATCGTGAATTCAAACATAACCGGAAGTCTGTGGAAACAGCTCTCAGACCTGGTCTCTGCCATTGATGAGGCACTGTCCGTCAAGTTGAGGTTGCCATTTTTGAAGATTGGTGCATTACTATTCACCAAATAGCCCAAGATGTCAAGATTAGTACAGGGTCTGAGGAAACTATCATTCATGACCATTTGCATAAGGTGTCTGCCAGATGGATTCCCAGGTTGCTCACACCATTGCAGAAGCTAGAACGCGTCAAGTGCTCAAGGATGAGTTTGGAGATGTGCCAAGAAGATGAGTCAAAGTTTTTCAAAAGACTGATTACACAAGATGAAACCTGGGTCCATCACTATGATCCAGAGACCAAAGCCCAGTCAATGTAGTGGAAGCACTTGGACTCACCACCTCCAAAGAAGGCAAGGGTGCAGCCCTCCACTGGCAAGTTCATGCTCACAGTCTTTTGGGACCAGAACGGAGTAGTGACGACAGATTTCCTGGCAAAAGGTACCACAATTACAGGAGCCTATTATGCTTCACTTTTGAGGAAAGTAAGGGAAGCTATAAAATTCAAGAGGCAGAGCAAGATCAGCAAAGGTACCCTCCTCCTGCAAGACAATGCTCCGGTCCACAACTCGCATGTCGCTAGATCAGAAGCACGGATGTGTGGTTATGAAATCTCCCCATCCTCCCTACTCTCCTGACCTTGCACCCTCTGACTTTCACCTCTTCCCAGCCATGAAGTTGTTTTTGAAAGGAAAGTGTTTCCCAGATGATGCAGCCTTGATTTCTGAAGTCATGTGGTGGTTGGAGGACCAACTTGGGGTGTTCTACAAAAACGGTCTCCAGAGCTGCATCAAACGATGGGAGAAATGCATAACTCTGAGTGGTTCCTATGTAGAGAAAGACTAATAACTGTGCCAAGTTTCGTTGCTCTACTGCTATGGGAAGTGGTTCAGAGGCATTACTTATTGCACGCCCCTCATATACATAGTTCATCATATAACGATTAGATCACTCTGACTGGTGTAAAAAAAACCCTTACAAATAAAAATTTTAAAATTTAAACGTTACTTCATGCGGTTAATGGTAGCCGAATGGATACGGTCTTTGCTAATGAAGACAAAGGTGGCTTCTGTCACCGGGTTCGAATCTATCGACTGGTGTTAATCGTGACACCCCGCACTGAAGATTCCCAAAAGGATGGAACACTAGTGTCTAGGTATTTAATAATTATTATAGTAAATAAT
This sequence comes from Euprymna scolopes, assembly GCF_053919585.1. Taxonomy (NCBI): domain Eukaryota; kingdom Metazoa; phylum Mollusca; class Cephalopoda; order Sepiida; family Sepiolidae; genus Euprymna; species Euprymna scolopes. Next base: position 98,434,624 of record NC_136493.1, read on the forward strand.
ATATATATATATGTGTGTGCATGTATATATATATATATATATATTCTTTATTTAATAATTATTATAGTAAAAAATATATATGTGTGTGTGTGTGTGTGTGTGTGTGTGTGTGTGTGTGTGTGGCATAATCACGTTGACACATTAGTTCTCATCAGATCACTGAAGTTAAGCAATATTAAGCCTGGCTGATACCAGATAAGTGATCATTTGTGAATTTTAATTTCTGTATGTGTTCTCCGCTCATTCCAGCATTGTTTCTCATCATCCTGAGCCTCCACTTGCCACTGGTATTTAACAATGCTGATACAAGACAGGTGTGGCTTGAGATTGCACAATTCTTGCCACAAAAAATTCTATGCGCTAGCCCCCTTACTGTGGGTATCCTTAGTCTGTCAAAACTGAAGGATGCCACCATGTGTGTGTGTGTGTGTATATATATATATATATATATATATATATATATATATATATATATATATGAACAAATGATTAATAAAACATGTTATAAGACATCTTGAAAAAGAGTTAAAAACATATTCAATTTTAAAAAAGGAAGCACAAGATAAGTGGATAGTCCTTTTTTTATATATATATATATATATGTGTGTGTGTGTATATATATATGTATGTGTGTGTATATACACTTGTGCCCGATATTATTCATACCCCCCCTTGAAAATTGAGTTTATTAGGTGTAACTTTGTAAGAATTTATTGCTTACGTCCATATTGATACATATTCTTAATAAACCTCTTCTGATCATTTTCGTCATTTTAAAATCTCGGGATACTTGTAATAAAAGAAATATAAAGCTATTTATAAAATCTGCAATGTTCAAAAATAATCATACCCCCTTATTTTTCAGTATTAATTGAGTTTCTGACTATTTGTTTCCTGTTTGATTCTTATTTTGAATGCTTTTATACAACCTTTGATTAATTTCATTTCTTTTTTTGCATTTTTTAGAAATTAAAATGATATCAACTGAAAACCAATAAAAGAATAAAAATTATTAGAATGGGGAAGAAAAAAGAGCTTAGTAATGATCTTAGGACTAAAATTGTGAATTTACATAAGGATGGTTTAGGTTAAAAGTCAATTTCCAAGAAATTTGAGGTTTCTACAGCAACAGTACAGAGCATAATCAAAAAATTACAGAGCCACCACACAACAAACAACTTGATTGGTAGAGGAAGGAAAAGGAAACTGTCTGCTAGAGCCACCAGGAATATTGTAAGAAGTGTTAATGCAAATCCAACCACCACTACTAAGGACATTTTAGAAAATCTGGAGTCTTCTGGCATAAAAATATCAAGGCAAGCATTGCAAAGGACTCTGCATGAAAATGGTCTGAAAGGAAGAAGACCAAGAAGGACTCCATTGCACACCGGAAAACACCTTGCAGCACGTCTAAAGTTTGCTAGGACCCATGTGAATTCTCCAGAGTCCGTTTTCTCAAGTATTTTGTGGACTGACGAAACAAAAATTGAATTGTTTGGCCATATGGATGCTGCTTACGTTTGGAGGAAGAAAGGAGAAGCTTACAACCCAAAGAACACCATACCCACGGTGAAACATGGTGGTGGTAGCCTAATGTTTTGGGGCTCCTTTTCGGCTAGTGGTCCAGGTAGTTTGGTCAAGATAGATGGAACCATGAAGAAGGAGCAATATTTGGAAATACTCCAGAAAAACATTAGACAGGATGCGGAGAAGCTCCATTTAGGACCAAACTGGGTCCTTCAACAGGATAATGATCCAAAACATACTGCCAAAATAGTCAAGAAATGGTTTGAGGATAATCAAATTAATGTTTTGGAATGGCCTAGCCAGAGTCCCGACCTGAACCCTATCGAAAACCTCTAGCACATATTGAAAACTGAGGTTAAAAAGCGGAAAACTAGAAATTTGAGGGATTTGGAGAACTACTGCATTGAAGAATGGTCAAAAATCAGTGTTGATGCTTGTAAAAACCTTGTTGATAAATATCCAAAACGGTTACAGGCAGTTATTAAGAATAAAGGACATGCTATTGACTATTAGTAAGAGAGGTATGAATAACTTTGAACTAGTGCCATTATTGTTTTTCTTTGTATAATGTTTCAAACTTGCATAATTTATTTATTTGTTGAGTTTAAATTAAATGCTTATGCTTGATTTATTGTTTGAAATCCCTTTAATATTGCCTACCTTCTGGTTTGAGCAATATTCTTATAGAAATCTCAAAGATCTGAGGGGTATGAATAATATCGGGCACAAGTGTATATATATATATGTATATATATATATATATATATGTATATATATATATATATATATATATATATCATACATTGTGCATTTTTCTATTTAGATGATTAATGGTTAGGTCTCTTATTTGTAAATGTTTAAATCTTGTCTAATTGCCCTCTTCCATACAATATATATTAGAAATAACTGTTAGCAGCTGAATTTGTTATTTTGTCTTGGCCTTCTTCAGATGGATGTCATCCGCGTCAAGGTTCAATGGAAGTTGTTTTGAGAGACAACCAGTGTAGCTGTGATCAACGTAAACCCTTGGAAGCTAAGCAACATGAACAGAATCAACGCTGCCTTGCCCACTCATTGGTCGGTACCCCCAACTATATTGCGCCCGAAGTTCTTCTTCGAACTGGTAAGTCAACAAGCCGAACCTTTTTTTTCTTCTTATTATTTTCTGGTGTTAAATCATCTTGAATTCCAGCCGACTCTTTAGGTCAGCAACCAGAAGGAAATGTTAGTTGATTTGTGTCCTGGGAAAAATCAATTTGTTAGAGAAAGATTTATTATATAATGACACTTGTCACTCTTTTGTTTTATTTTAATTCAGTCGAAATTCTCAGAAATCAAGGGACCTACAACATGGGGCGAACACTTGAACTCTATATGAGATACATAGATATTTGAATGTTCCATAGAAATTGAGAACATAATTTTTATCTCCTCAATTAACCATTTTCATATGCTGTAGTGGTCTCTTGGTCTTACTGGATTCCAGGACAAGAATTCATCTAGTCTGGTGGAGTATCTAACTTTGTTCTGCTACTTGAGGTAACATCACTTGGAGAAGGGGCACCATTCCTTGTAAAAGTTAGCCATAGGGAGATCTTATTTGGGCAGGTCCTGGATATGACCTTCAACTATATCCGATGGTGAGGTCCCAGCTTGCGGGCTTTGGGGAGTATGAAGCCACCCTTTGATTGCCATTGCTCCCAGGTCCACTCTGACCCGGAGTGGTAGCACCTGTTAGGGTCCCAACTATGGGTTAAATAGAAACTGACTTAAAAAAATAAATATACTCTATTAAAAAATTGTTCTTCAAAATCACTGGATTCGGCATTAAATAACCTGAAAAAGGTTGATATGCCGTAAAACAAAAACAACCAACCAGCCTTATTTGGGCATCGAATACGAAATGTAATTTTGAATATTTGGTCAGGGTTTACTTCTAGAGAAACGTATCCTCATGCCAGGTTTTCCTGGCAAACCCCTGTACAGAGAGACTTTAGACACTCGAGGATAATGTCTAGTAGGCATTCAAGTTCTCTCATGTTTTTTTTTTTTTTGTTTTGGATTTTCTTTCTTTGAAGATTGTAATGCTGGGTTGAAGATTGTAATGCTAGGTTGAAGATTGTAACGCTGGGTTGAAGATTGTAACGCTGGGTTGAAGATTGTAACGCTGGGTTGAAGATTGTAATGCTGGGTATGCGGCAGCCAAACTAGCTGGCAACATTCCCCTGCTTTTTATTGAAACCAGCCGAGAGCTCTTTTTAGTATCCTCGCTGTTCCCTTAAGTGTGTGTATGTTTATATGTTCAGCTAATACATATGGCATAATCACGTTGACACGCTGGTTTTCATCAGATCACCAAAGTTAAGCAATGTTGAGCCTGTCTAGTACAAGATGGGTGACCATTTAGGAATTCTAGGTGCTGTATGTGCTCTCCGCTTATTTTAGCATTGTTTCCAGTTGTCCTGAATCTGCCCTTGCCACTGGTAGTTAACAATGTTGACTCAGGATAGGTGTGGTTGGAGATTGTGCAACTCTTGCCACAAAAATTCCACGTGTAGGCCCCCTTACAGTGGGTATCCATAGTCTGTCAAGACTGAAGGAAGCCATCATGTCCAACTAAAAGTCAAAAACTAATAACCAAAATCCCATCAAGTTGGTATTTTATTGATCAGCGTTGCCCTGGATGAACAATATCTAAAATTTAGAAAAATTTATTCATTCTCTGGGGGTCAACTGGGCCAGGTTTCGTTGGGGAGGTTTTTTTTTTGTCAGTGTTATTATGTACTATTTGAAAAGAAAGAGCTGATTCATTTCACAAGGAATCTATGATATGAGGAGAGTTGTGTGTGTATGTCCAGTCAGAAAGGAATGGGCTGGGCAAAGAAGAAAGATGAGAATTGGGAAGAGGGAGGAGTTATACAGAGGAAGAGATAGATAGATAGATAGAAAGATAAAAGTTTTAATAGAAATATTGTACACCAAAACTCACATATGTTAATCAAATAGTTTTATTAAAAAAAATAACAAAAGAAAATCAAATTTTATGACAAAACGAAGGTCAACAATCTCTGAACCCTATTTTGCAAGGCAAGGGAGATAATTCCAAATAATTCAATCTGAGAAAACTCAAATTCACTTAAAGATGATTTTTATTTTTGTAGAACTAAAAGTACCTCATGATATGAATTGAATAGCATCGATTTTATATCTAAATGAAAGCGTTTATACGAGATATGACCTGAGAAGTTTTACTTAGAATTCAAATTCTCATAAAATAATAACAAAGTTTAAAACTCACTATCTCAGGTAGTTTTTGAACAGGAAAAACTGATTAAAATATGATTTTGAAGATCAGATGCATCTAAAATATGATCTGAGTATGTTTTGGGGCTGCCTGTGTACATAATGATATTTCAAACAATTTCATTTCAGGTAAAAAAAAAAAAAATACTATTACATACTTAGGTGTCATTTCGAAATTATCAAAAGTTCTAAAAACTACAAGAAATGATTAAAAGTAAAAATTAAATTTATCAAATTATAGAATTTTATTGTATTTGATAATGTTCACAACTTCTTAAATGCCAGGTAACTGATATTTATGATTTAAACAAAATAATTGCAATGAACCCTTCAAAATAAACCGATAATCTGTTTTTTGGTTGTTTATTATTTTGTTTGTTTTTTTTTTTATTTTTTTTTTGTAAAAAAATAGTTCTAGCAGATCTTCTATTTATATATAATTTTTTGTAATATAAGATGGTCCCAAAAGTTTGTAAACACTTGTGAAAAATTGAAATTTTACTCGCCAAATAATAATAAAAAAAAATTAAACCTCAAAATAAAAATTATTATTTCCTAAGACATTCTGTCATTGATCTGCAAGTTTTCAGATCTGGTCAAAGTACTATTCAGCCAACTTTGAATCAAAGACTTCTTGACACATTTCCTCAACTTTATCAAACGAGTCAAATCCGTAGCTCTTCAGAAAGTGTTGTATTGAGTGGAAAATGCTGTAATCTGCTGGAATTGTAGGCTGGATGTGGCAGAGCCTCAATGCTGTCAAGCTCTTTGAACTTGTCTTCAGTATTCCTGGTGGCATGTAGCTTGGCATTGTCCTATTGCATCAAGACATGCTTTTGGTGGATCAACTTTTTGGTGGATCAACTTTTTGGTGGATCAACTTTTTGGTGGATCAACTTTTTGGTGGATCAACTTTGATGTGCTTCAACTTTGATGTGCTTCAACTTTTTGGTGCTTCAACTTTTTGGTGCTTCAACTTTTTGGTGCTTCAACTTTTTGGTGCTTCAACTTTTCGTAGACCCGCTCCTGTTGCTTATAGTAAAGTTTGGCACTGATGGCAAGATCATTTGGAATCAACTCAAGATGCATGATTCCATCAAAGTTCACCCAAATGCACAACATGCTTTGTTACTGAATTTATCTTGTTTTTGAACCGGCGGTCTCTTTCTGATCTCGCAGCTCAATTTTATCAATTGTCATCTGGAATAGAAAAATGAAGATCACTGTAACAATATAAACACAAAATAATTAAAAATTGCATAAAAATTAAATTTTTGCCGAGTGTTTATGAACTTTTGGGACAACCTAATATTCAGAATTTTTACCAATTTCGACATGACAAGTAAGTACATGATAGTGTTTTTACCTAAAATGCAGATTTTGAAATCCTATTATACTGCACAAATACCTTTATTTTTATTTATTCATTTTTTCTTTAGAAAAGCTGATGAAATTGGATATTTGGCCTTCCTTCCTCATGAGGATGTTTATTATTTTTTATGTTAACAAATTTTATCTTAAAAAAAATACCACTCATTAAATAATAAAATTCACAATTCTTTCTGCATTCCAACCATATTTGGTACAAATAAACTTCAGTCTGAGTGACTTGTCCACCACATTTCAATATAAATATTCAACAGTCTTTGTTTTATCAACATTCAATAATAATTTGCTTCCATTGTGCGCATTTGCATTGATCAATATTAAGCGTGATCTTGTGGTTGTTAAATTTTGCGGCAGATGAAAGTGTTGTGTGAGATAAAACAGTGTTTTTAATAGGATGAAAAAAAAAACCCTCTCCGCACTATAGATGTTGCTTAGTATGGCTGAGGGGACATTTTGGTGACTGTCTCATCAGTAGGTGGTGGGTGTGATTTAGAATGGTTTTCACACTCGTTGGACCTAAAACACCCAAATTTTTATCTGTGGGGTTGTCTCCAAAATAATGTCTATCGAAACACTCCCCCAAACTATTCTTGAATACATATTTTTGGTTGGACGGTCATATCTTGTCACCTTTTGAGCGAATGGCATCAAATGAATGTCTATAAATGCACCAAAAATGTTGGGGAAAAAAAAAAACGTCATTCATTTGGAAATGAAGAGTTATTTCCATTTTCACTGATTTTTTTTTTTTTTTATTTTTCTTTTTTAATTAAAAAAAAAAAACGTTACTTTTTTTCTCCTCTCCTTTTTTTAGGTTACACGCGATGTTGTGATTGGTGGAGTGTTGGGGTCATTTTGTATGAGATGTTGGTCGGGCAGCCTCCATTCTACGCACCACACCCAGCTGAAACGCAGTACAAGGTTCGTACATTTGCTATTCATCATTTTTATCATTGATTCATTCTGTTTTTTTTTTTTGTTTGTTTTTTTTTAATTTTTGATTAAAGAGTCAACATGCATACATGCAGCGGCTCTGCTGTTTTTAACAGCCTCGGTGATCACAACTCTCCAAATTGTAGAATCATGGTAATTTTGGGAGGACAAGTAAAGACCATATTTTCCCATTACTTTCCGTCTTGATTTGATACCAATCTGGAAATTTCTACAACTCGACACAGTAGTACAGTGCCTAGTCTTCCCAAATGATCACCCATCTGGTCCTGGTCAGGCTCAGAATCGACATATTGTGTCTGTAAAATGTTTTTTTTTTTAAAAAAGACTTGTATGGAAAAACTCTTTGAAAATAAATTTTCATTCAAAATATAGTTTTTAGTAAATACACGATTATAATAGTGTGTCATTTGTTTTTTGGAAGTTTTATAATATACCATGAAAACAATTGAACCCTTTGAGTCACCCATTGAGTTTGGTTAGATTGCTTGAATCAGGAAAAGTGAGTTTGCAAAGCTGATTCAATATAAAAAAGTAAAACGCATGGTTTATTTCTGCACCCCCCCTCTCTCTCTCTTTCCAGCTATGAGTTAAAGGCCTACTTCACAAGATCTCCATCTACGGTATAACTGGAAATATACTCTCTATCATTAAATCATTTCTCTCTGATATAGGATCATAAGAGTAGTGGTTGATGGACAAAAATCAGAGGCCTGCAGTATTAATGCTGGAGTCCCTCAAGGGTTCATCCTGGGCCCAACTCTCTTCCTGATCTACATCAATGGCCTCCCTAAACACATACTTAAATCATTTGTTGACATCTATGCTGATGACACGACCATCTACAGCAACACATCAAAGGCTGTAAATGACAAAGCTCTCTCTGATTCTCTCTCCTCTGATCTCGAACGAGTGGTTCAGTGGGGGAAGACGTGGCTGGTTACCTTTTAATGCATCCAAAATCAAACTCCTATCTTTACATCATCAATGCTCTGATCCCTATCTGACATCAATTGAAATGGATGGCTCTCGTCTAGGAGAAGCCCCATGTTTTGACAAGCTTCTGGGCTTGACCTTCACTCCTGATCTGAAATGGAACACGTACATCAAGTCTGTTGCCAAGGTCACTGGAAAGATGGTGGGATCCTTCTACCGCTCCAGAAGATATCTCACTACTGATGCAATTCTCTATCTATATAAAAGCCAAGTACATCTAAGGATGGAATACTGCTGCCATATCTGGGCAGGAGCTGCTAAAAACAGCTTATCCTGCCTTTGCAGAGTACAAAATAGACTTCGTGGCTTAGTGGGGGATGCCCTTTTCTCTTCCCTGCAACCTCTCCCCCACAGAAGAGACGTTGCAAGCCTATCTTTGTTTTATCGTTATTTCCATGGCAGGTGCTCGTCTGAACTCCAATCTCTGGTTCCCCCTCACCAATCTTTTACAAAAAACACCCGTCTAGCTGAATCCACTGTCAAAAACTTTCCCCACTCTTTATCTATGCCTAAATCAAAACGTAAATTCCATGAACAAAGCTTCTCTCTTAGAACTGCACGCCTGTGGAACTCTGTTCCGTCTGCCTGCTTCCCTTCTGACTACAACTTGGATGTCTTCAAGTCCAACACAAACAAATTCCTGATGAACCGCCCCCATAAGTAGACACTCTAAAATCTCCACACTAACGTACTGTACTTACAATAACCCTTATCTCTGAGTGGCTTCCGGGCCTTGATAAGTGGTGACCACCTTGTAAAAAAAAAATAAATAAATAATATTATTACTTGTGGTGATATTTTCTTTTGTTTTTAATGGACTATTCTAATCTTTGTAATTTTTCCTTTCCTTGACCTTCCCCTATGAACTGGACTTGCTACCTTAACTGTTCTACATCTACTAACCTAAGAACTCTTATCCATTCTTTCGGTGAGACTATACCATCAAAGTCTCCTGTTCTGCATAGTCTCCCTATAATGTCTAGATTTAGTCTTCTTCTAAGGGCATCAAATCTAAGCCTGTCTTTAACACTGACATTACACATCCATCATATCATTCTCATATAATTTCTTTCCATGCAACGCATGTCCTCAACCCTCACATTTACCAAAAATTCAAAATACAATCAGACATACAAACGGATAAAGTCTTTCATTTTTGTTTCTATTTTAAAAATTAATTAAACAAAATTTTTGTTTTTCTGTTGTCCAGGTGATACATTGGCGAGAGAACCTGCATATTCCTCAAAACAAGCTGTCACTTGCAGCTGCGGACTTGATCTTGCAACTTCTGAACGATCCAAAGGAGCGTCTTGGCAATCATGGATCGGAAGAAATCAAACGGCATCCATTCTTTGACCAGATAATGTTTAATGGGCTCCGTCAACAGACGGCGCCATATGCTCCAACCATTCGGCATGCTATGGATACGTCTAACTTTGATCCGGTCGATCCTGAGAAACTGAGGTCAAGCAATGACAATGGTGACGACAACAGACGAGATATTTTTGGTCATGAGAATGGCAAACATCCTGAACATGGATTTTTTGAATTTACATTTCGACGTTTCTTTGATGATGGCGGCCATCCGTACCCTGATTTTAGTACTGTCTTTGTTTGAAAAAAAAAAATTTTTTTTTTAAGAATCGACCCCCTCCCATACCCCTCATTCATATATTTTTTTTCTGTTATATATGTTGGACAATTTACATTTTTTTTTTTTTTAGCTACCATTCTTAGAAATTACCTTGAACTTCAGTTTTTATTTATTTTTTTTTGAATGCCGTTTTTCTTTTTTCTCTGTAAATAATTTTTAAAGTGAAAATATACTTTTTTTTTATCGAAAAAAAATAGTATTCAACTTTTCAAAAAAAATAGGTTTTATTACAAAACATCTTTGAAAAATTTTAGATGGTTAAATCTGTCTAATAAATTAGATTTACTATCCTTTTGATTCATCCAAATATTGTTACTATTTATGATTCAACATTTGTATAGAAAAACCAAAGGATCAATAAAAAATAAAGTTGTGATCTTTAAAGTTACAATAGTGCATCCTTAATCATTTTTATTATATATATATATATATATATATATATATATATTATATATATTTTATTTTATTTATTTATTTTTTTTGATAAATAATACCATTTTATACACAAAAAAGCTATATAAAACAACTTTAGCAAATGGTGAATTTTAGATTTTAATATTTGAGTCCTTCTTTATAGAATCAGACATCTTGAATCGTAAGTGGCAAGATGGCTGCCCACTTCCATGAATTTCTACTTTATTTACACTTTGTAAATAAAGTAGAAATTCATGGAAGTAAATATTTAAAAATACAAATTATTTTTTATTTTTAAATAATAGTCAGATTCTTTAAACTGTTTTTTTTTTTATTGATTGTGCAATCAATAATAAGATATGAAAAATGATGATAGCATAACTCTTTATTTATTTGTATGAACCTTCCGGGATGTACTAGAAATTACTCTTTTTCAATAATAGTGTCTTCAGAATTGTGAGCTTATTAGAAATATGCATTAACTTTAGTATTTCTTATACAAAAAAAATACCACAAACAGGCCTACTATTATGTTTAAAGTGAATTTGCAAACAAATTTTTCTTATCATTTTGAACATTTTTTTTTTTTTTTTAAATAAAAGATGGACGAGATTCACTTTTATACTTGAAAGAAATCAAACAATTTTATGACTAAGGTTTCAATTGTTAAAACAGATTTTATATAAGAAAATATTTTAAGTTGAATTTTTTTTTATTTTTACTTTTTTGTTTTTTGCAAAGAAAATTCCTTGTTGAATCTTGAATATTTTTGACCATAAAATTGATACAAACACATTGTAACGCATCCTAAAACATTAAAACAAGGAAACTGGTGGGAAATCTCTTAAGCCAATCATGGAGCTCCACTGAAGATGGAGACTTATGCAAGTTACCTCTGACCTTCACTGTGTCATACACAGCTTTAAAAGGAGGGCACATTTTCTCTGCTAGAAATTCTTTGGTTATAATATAATTTTCAACAATTAAAAATCATGGTGCAATGAATGTAATCTTTTTATACATTTTCAACACACACACACACACACACATTGAGATGCTGATATGAATCTGCCTGTACACATACTGTTTTTTTTTTTTTTCTTTCAAGAGTAAATGCAACACAAAATAAAGACCCGAGATGTAAATAAATGCTTCTAACGGAGTATGGATTACTCTGTTGCGTGTGTGTGTGTGCATGTGTATGTATGTGCATGAATGTGAGATGATTTAGAAAAATGAACGTGTCTATGTCTGTGTGTGCATGTGTGTATTAAACAAAATGATGACAAAAAATACTCTCCTTAACTTCTTTCATTTTTTTTGTCAGTATATTTTGATAATGAAGAAAGTGTATAGTAAGTTCATTTTTTATATAAAAGTTATATATATATATATATATATATATATATATATATGATATCAGAAAATTTTCAATCAAGAAAGCAAAAAATGGAGGAAAAGAAAAACGGCAATTTTACCCTCACCCTCGATTTTAAGACAAAAACAACTACTGCAATTTCTTTCTTTTTTTTTTGGACACAATTTAAAAGCAAAGAAAGGACCCTCTACCCCACTCTTTTCACCTTCCCTTCTTTCTTCTTCCCAAATCCTTTTTTGTCCTTGTTTGTGTATGTGTTTATAAGTGCGCATGCATCATCCAAAGATCTGGTTGAGTAGTTTCAGTGCTGGGTCACCGACTAATAGAATGTACAGTTTCTGGAGAAATAAAAATGAAAATTAAAAAAAAAAAAGAAGCTTTTTAAAAAATGGGCAAGTATAAAAAGAAAAATATTTTCTGGTTTTCTTTGTTTTCTTTTTCTTAATTGTGTAAATACGTTTTTTATTACAGATGCTATAATATATATATAAAGCTGAATGTATGTGTGTGTGTGTCTGGTCACGAATAGGCTCCTATATGGTTGAGTATTTTAAAAAACTGATTACATATAATGATAGAAGATGTATCGAGACACAGGAATCGTTATGTTTGATCTGGCAGAATGGTGGTTCATTAAAATTGTGGGGTCTGCATTCGCACCTGGTCCACAAAGTATGGAAATAAAAAATTAAAAAAAAAAAGTTTACAAGTGTTTTTGATATAGATGTACATAATTAATAATACTTTGATAATTATTTTTTAACTTAAATAGGGATGGTATAATAAAATTGTGGGGTCTGCGTTCGCGCCTGGCCTCCATAGAATGGAAATAGGCACAAACTTTAATAAAGACTTTTCATATCTATCTGCGTAAGTATACTTTGATGATTATGTTTCAGTTTGAAGAAATATGGTATGATAAAATTATGGGGTGTTCGTTCGCGCCTGACCTCCATAGAATGGAAATATGTCACAAAGTTTAACAAGGTTTTTTAATATAGATCCACAGAATATTATGATAAGTGTTTCAGCGTGAACAGGTATGGTGTAATAAATTATGGGGTTTATCTATTTTATTTTTACTTTCATCATATTTTGCTTTGGTTTTGATACCCCCCAAATTCGAAGATATCTCTTTACAAGCCTTCCTTTTCATAACCTATCATACTTTCATAAATCAGAGTCCATTTTCTGTAGGCTGTTTTTGAACCCAGTTTTGCTAGTATATATATATAAATCTATAAAAGTGAATGTGTCTGTGTATATTTCCCTACGTAATAACTGTCTACAGACTCGAAATTTGATATACAGGGTACTAAGATTTGGGAAAATCTATGTGATCTGTTTTCAGCCAGAAATTTGGCTGTTAAGGGGTCAAAGTTCAACAATTTGACCTTTGAGAACACTATCAAACTCCTCCACCAATTTTGGGTCTAAACACTTGAAATTTTAGATATAGATTCCTTTGACATGGATCTAACTTAATAACTTTATTTGAGCTTAAAACAATAAATTTTAAGGGGTCAAAGTTAAAAAAAAAAAATTACCGTTTTTTTTTTTTTTTTTTTTTTTTTCTCTTTGCTCAGCATACACCTCCAAACACCCGGGCAACGCCGGGCATAGTAAATAATAAAATGTATATGGCAATTAAGCTACACAGAATATTCCACGTTTCATCCACACTAGGATTCATCAGGCTTATGTGACGATTTTGTGGTTGTCTCGCGTTTTTATATACGCACCTTCTATTGAGCACTGTCGAAGTAAATACTTTCGTATATTAATTTATGTGATTAAATTAAGTAATCATATATATATATGTACTAGCAAAAGTACCCGTCGTTGACTGGGTTCAAAAACAACCTACAGAAAACCTACAGAGAACAGAAGTAGACGATCGCAAAACGTTAAACGGCTACAAGAAAATTATAATGATAAACAGGATAAACATGGAAATACAATAAATAAAATTACAAATATGTATCTAACCTAACCCCTAACCCCTAACCCTAACCTACACAATTAAAGTTATTTTTTTATTTCTTCTATAGATTCGTATTAGCTAAAAACAGTGCATTTGTTAAAAATTGAGGAATGCTCGGACAACCTTTTTCCGGTTATTGCTGTCAGCTGCCGAGTAAACCAGGACCAATTTTGTGGAAATCATGTGTTGGTAAATGCAGAAGATCACAATTTTCTCTACAGTCACCAATAACATAAAATCGTCTTTGTATCATCTCTAACAATAGAAATCAAAACAGAAACTTATTAGTTGGTAAAATGAATAAAATACTTTGCTGTTGTGCATGCCAATCTTTCTGTGTAGATGACTTCAAGATCAAATGTCAAGCAGAACTCTGATGTTAAAGCTGAAGAGAACTCAGCATGACATTGAAGCGATGTACAGCCAACCAAAGTAAACTGTTGCCATACAGACTTAGTGTCATGCACATTTTATGCGTTCCAAGCATCTGAGCAGTATTTTCTAGTGACCACTGAGAGTCTGGGCATCCTTGAACGGTTCACCTCTAGACAAAGTTAAAGGTGTAGCCACCGGGACTTAGGATTAGTGCCGAAGTGATACATTTAAGTTCAGGTTGGGTTACACAAGTAGTTATCGATGGACAGAAGTCCGAAGCTCAAAGTATCAATGCTGGGGTGCTTCAGGGATCCATCCTGGGCCCAACTCTCTTCCTTATTTTTATCAATGATCTCTCAAATCACATTCTAAATTCATTTGTCAACATATACACAGACGACACTACCATCTATAGTAACATTTCAAAATCAGCAACAACCAAGATCTCTCTGACCTTCAGCACATGGTGCAATGGGGGAAAAGGTGGCTGATTAATTTCAATGCATCGAAAACCAAGCTTCTATCTTTTTACCACCAATGCTCTGATCCCTAATTGGCTACCATTGATATGAATGGCTCTCGCCTCAAAGAAGCATATTGCTTCAACGAGCTTCTCAAAATGACCTGAAATGGAACAGTTACATCAAATCTGTTATCAATGTCACTGGAAAAAATGGTTATGTCATTCTGCCGCTCCAGAATGTCTCACTTCCGAAGCAATCCTCTAGATGAAAAAAAATCAAATATGCCCTAAAATAGAGTACTGTTGCGACATTTGGGGAGAAGATGTCCAGAGTACCCTTGATAGAGCTCAAAACCGACTTTGAAACCGAGTAGGCGATGCCCTTTTCTCTTCTCTGCAACCTTTTTCTCGCAGAAGAGACGTTGCAATCCTGCCTCTGCTTCATCAGTATTTTTATGGTAAGTGTTCGTCTGAGATTCAATCTATGCCCCCCCCCTTGCTAAACCTTCACAAAAAACACTTGCCTAGTTATGATCACTATCAACAATTTTCTCCACTCCCTATATGTGCCTAAATATAAACACAAATTCTATGAACAAAGCTTCTTTCCTAGAAATGCCCGCCTAACTGCATCATAGTCGTCTTCAAGTCCAATGTGAACAAGAATTTCTTGATATCCCGTCTCCTTTAAATAGTGCAGTTTTCCTATATTCTCACCAAAAATGATCACTGAGCTGTTATCTCACTGACCACCCTACACTTTTATCTTCAAGTGGCCAGACCTCCATAAGTGGTGACTCCAAACCTTACTAACCCTAATCAGCAGCCACTTGGACTTGGGGTTAGTGGTAAAATAATTGTTAACTGTAGAGCAGTTAACAGAATGGCCAGAAAATGGGCGTATCATTTTACATTCAATTTGTATGCGAAAATGATCTCGAAATCTAAATTCTAATTTAATAAAATAAGATAACCTCCTATAAAGTGTAGAATTTTATTTTTTTTTTTCTTTGAGGTGGTGGAATCAGCAAAATATCTCGGTTTTATTTATCTTTTTTTAAGGCATAAAAA
This sequence comes from Euprymna scolopes, assembly GCF_053919585.1. Lineage (NCBI taxonomy): Eukaryota > Metazoa > Mollusca > Cephalopoda > Sepiida > Sepiolidae > Euprymna > Euprymna scolopes. The sequence goes on from NC_136493.1 coordinate 98,450,129, forward strand.
AAGATGACACCATAGTTGAAGGCTATAAAAAAAAAAAAATTAACTGGAACAATATCGCTCCCGTATAAAAATATAAAAATACGAACCTTGAAATGGACAAAAAAAAAAAAAAAAAGGTTTGCACATGAAATAACAGTTATGTCCCTTGTCTCATATTTTGACAACCTGAGTTATTTCCCTTGCAACTTATTTTTATTTTTATTTTAATGATGCCCGGGTTATGTGCCCTTCAATTCGATATACTTTGTTAAAAAAAAATTCATTATGTTTAAAAACGAAAGAATACCATCGATGCTTTTGCATTATTCGTCAATTATCTAAGAGATGTGTTCATTTTGCTTTTATACGATAATTTAGGACTACGACTAACGCAAATAATAAAAAAGGGGCGCTTATAGCAACAAAAAATCCGATCTAGGGGAGATAACCAGCATAAACATAGCAAAAATAAGCATATTTTGCAAGGTATAATTTGGGACGCTAAATAATCAGTGGAACAATGAAAGAATGTTAAATGAAAAAAAAAATGATTACACGAATACTACAGCTGACTCCCGGAAATTGCCGAAACAGTTTACGAAAAGGAAACAAGTTAGCATCAAACTATACTTGAATTAGGTTAGTCCCGAAAATTGTCGCAAAAAAAAAAAAAATAATAATAATAAATAAATAAAAAATACACCAATACGCAAACGCCGGGCGAAGTTAGTCCTGGAAATTTCCGAAGCAGTTTTCAAAATGAAAACAAGTTAATTAACGACCTTGTAGGGGGAAAGAAGTTTAAGTGAAATTCAATTTATCTACCCCAAACAAAATAAATAAATAATAATAATAATAATAATAATAAAAGGAATAAAACACAATGACACCTCCTTCTCGTTTAAAATGCAGCGCCGCATTTATTTTTCAACAAAAATAACAAGATGAACAAGCAAAGGTCCAATCGGTAAGAGTTCTTGAGAAATCATTATGTTAGAATGTTCAAAGTAGGTAAAAAAATCCTTTGTGAAATTATTAAGATTAAAAGATCATGTTAGATGAAAGTGCGTCGTTAAATTAATAAGATTAGAAGGTGAAAGTCTTGTGTGAAAATAATGTTCTTATTTCAAGGTTTGTGTTTTAACTGGTGAAGTTTGCATCATTCAAATGTCCCATGAGGAAAGTAGTCCGTTGTTATTAATTCTTATAGAAAATATACGAAATGGGCGCATAAAGTGTGGTTTTTAAGTGGCGTGTGTAATTATGGTTTCGCCAGATTTGAAAACGACGATGAGATGAAAACGAGAGACATGTTCTCATGTCACGTCGGAGTGAGAAAAGAAGAAGAATTAAGGGGGAAAAAGGAGAAGAAATAATGTTTGTTGCGTTTAAATACTTTTTGAACCGGCCCCAACACAAGATTGCGCTGCTGGTATTTGGTTTTTGGAAAAGAGTTAAAAAGACAATCTTCTAAATTTTCTCATTGGTTGCTTGTGTCACGTGGTACTGTTTTGAACTACGTCCGGCAGAAATATGTTCATTTTACTTTTGTTGTTGTGAGAAAAGCGAGTGGGCGTATTTGAAATTATTTCGTTGCTGGAAGAACTTATTTATTTATTTATTTTTTTTTTTGTGCAAATGCGCGGGGAAATTAAAATTAATAAACGATCGTTTATTTGCGCACGAGCGCGTGTGTGTGTGTGTGCGTGCCAATGAGTGAATGACAGAACAAACTTAAAATAAAACAACGTTAAGTAACAAAATAAACTTATTGATTAACAAAAAACAGCGTTAAGTAACAAAATAAACTTATTAATTAACACAAAACAGCGTTAAGTAACAAAATAAACTTATTAATTAACACAAAACAACGTTAAGTAACAAAATAAACTTAATTAACACAAAACAAAAGTAAACAACTTGTAATAATGAAATGATGTTAATTAATCAACAACAAAAGTTAAATAAACTTGTTAATTAATGGAAATTAAAAAAAAAAGATCATATCACATATTGCTCCCTGATGGCAATAATTATATGAGGGAATACTTCTCCCTTTTCCGCCAAAGAAACTCCATGAAATGAAGGTGGAACATTTCAGTTCTAGTTCTCGTCCCCAAAATTTTTCGAATGTGTCTTTTGGTATGAGATCAAAAACCTTCATTTAAAAATAAGAAATTTCTTTATTTTAGTTAATCGTAAAATCTACTAAACCCAACAGGTGTTTATCCGCATGTGTTGGTGATTTGTATAATTCCCCCGAACAATAAATGAAAAAGAAATACACTACAAATAATGTCAAATAAACATTTGTTTATTTACATTAAAAGGAAATAAATTACATTTTTTTTTGTAAGCGAATGTGCCAGTCTGTACAAAAAGGAAGAGAAGAAGAAAGTAAGGAATTGAAAGGAAAAAAAAAAAAACAACGTGTTGCGCCGTTGCGGTTGAGATGAGGGAAAGTGAGAATCAAGCAATGTCTCTTGGTGCGTGATACAGCCTGAGTGTGTGCTGCTGCATTCGCTCTGCGTGCGTGCTGTCCGTGTCCCCTCTCTCTCTCTTTGTCTGCTGAAAGAAGTTCTTTTGGGCCTTTTTATATTTTTTAAGAGGCTTCAGAAACTGGCAGAAGTAAGCTTCCTTTTTTTTTATTATCAAGCCCTGATTGGTCAAAAATTCATATTTGTGGCGAGCAAAGTGTCTTCTACTATGTCGACCCTTTTTCGAGAGCCCTCCTTTCTGAGTCCAAAGGGTTTGGTGTGGATGAATGTGGTAATGCCTGCTAAAATAAATTTTTAGGAACACTTGTATATGAATAAATTTTTAATGCGTGTGTGTGTGTGTGTGTGTGACTTTGAAAGACAAAATAAGAAACAGCACACATGTCTAGTTGTACAAATGAAATATAATATTTGACGTTTGTGATTAAACTTTGATATTAGTCAGAAATTGCCAGTTTAAAGGTTTCAAAATCACACACAAATTTCGTCTAGGAAAGTAGAAGTGAGTGTCAGTTTTTTTTTTATTATTTATACTAATAATAGGGAAAACGAGTTTACTTCGCCATTTGAAGAACATTTTGAAGAACATTTAAACTGTCAATTTCTGATTATAATTAAAAGTTTAAAATCAAGCATTATAGTTCTCTTGTCTATCTGGACATGCGAAACACGGAATCTTTGGCCGCGTTACTATAAATAATAATAATAAAAAGAAGAAATTAATCAGAATTATTTAGACAAAGAAAAAAAAAAGGAATGAGAGAAATTGTGATGTTTATTTATATAAAAAATGGTACCCTTGCAGAGAAAGAACCGTGCTGAAATAATAACGTTATTTTGAAATCATGGGGAGAGGGTGTTTTTTTTATTTTTTATTTTTTTATTGTTGTTTTGTTTTTACCGGGGAGTTGAGCGATGGCAGAATGTTAGGTAATAATTCTTCGTCATTCCTCTGTTTTGCTGTGATCTGTCGTAGTCCACATAACTCTGCAAATGAGTTTGCAGAGTTCAAGTACAAGTGAGTCCGTACTGGTGTATCGGCATTGTGTAAGAGTGCGATGTACCTGTAAGAAACTCCCTTTATGCATACATGAAAATGTACCGGAACTGCTTAAGAATCCAAGGTGCTCGTCTGAAGATGTCGAGCGTGGTTGGCACAGGGATGGGGTATTATTAAATTCCGCCCGTGTATAAATTTCGGTATCTCCGATGTGGTTGATGTGAGAGCAGATCTTCATTTTATCGAAAATTTAATGAGAAATTGGGCGTTAAATAGGCCTTGATAATCACCTTTGGCAACGATGTAGGTAAAATCCTGTTGGTGGGCGAATTGTCTATGGTTGCGAGATCGCTAATCCGTAGGAGAACCATGTGTGGTGCTATTTCACTGCCGTCAGAGTCTGATTCGTAGGGAAAATGTGTTTGGTTTAATTTTCGATTTTTGAGCGATTATTGACATAAATCGCTACTTTGTTGAGACCAGTGTCATTAGTTTGTAAAGGAGGTCCGTAGATGTGCGTCGCTGATTTACTGATGTGGTATTAGCTGATTGGAAAAAAAAAAAAGATTAGTTTTCTTCTTTTTTTTCTTTTCTTTTCTTCCTTTGAGTATAAAATAGGGCTTCCCCATGTGTGAACAAAAGTGTGGTATCATCTACCCCAAAAAAGGCGGGGCTTTTACTAATGCAAGCGTAGTCGAATGTGATGACATGGTGTCGTTCTCCATTATGCGCCGCATGAGTGTTCTAGTCTGTCACTGTCGTCCGGTAATTCCTTGATCACTCTATATACTGCAGGAGTTATCATTTATTAAATTAATAAAATGTTCGCCGTCGTTATTTTATTAGCGACATTATTTGAAATGGGCGATCCGCATCCCGTCTGAGTAGTCATCAGTTTTCAGATTCACGTGTGGAGTCACCAATTGTAAGGATCACTGTGAATTTATATAAAATAATGAACATTTGGTTCGCATGTAAGGAATATTAAAATAAAATGTTCACACATAAATGTTTTCTTGTATGGAGTGTTACTAACGCCGGGTTAGTGAAATGAGGGTTTCGTGAGAATAGTACGAGGTTTGAGATAACAGATTTTTATGTTCAGAGTATCACGCGTGGCTTGAAGTTAATTTGATTATTTTCTGGGAGGATAAACAGTCCTTAATCACGAAAGCGAATGCGTGTGTTTGTGTTCATCTCGTAAGAATTGTAGTTCGAAACAAAACTGGTTAAATAGAGAATTAAATTCTCGTTTGATGTGGTAACTTTCCATGATGAGAATTAAGGTTCGTGTGGCGCGCAAATTCAGGACGGGGGATTTTAACGTCTCCCAGTGACGGAGTTATTCTAAACATATCCAGTTCTTAGAAATTCAAGAGAAAAACTTCCCACGATTGATATTGTTTCGTCTGTAGCGAGAGTAAAATCCAAGATGGGTGATTTAACGTCTCAATAACGAAGTTTCTTCGACGCGTGTCGGACTGGAGAAATCTGAAGAGAAACTGATTTGATTTTTCGTGGCAAATCTTTATATACAAATGTTCTCGAATGTTTCAGCCTGTTTACTGTATTTCTACGCGAGGAAACTATAATTAAATAACGCGCGTGTTATTTCTTCTGCCCTTCACATCAACAATTTCTTGGTTAAGTTTGACACTGTTGTCCAAACTTCCAACTTCCAAACTTCTGTATACATAACGAACCTTCTCTCAACTGCAAAAGCACTTCTGCTGATCGGACTTACTTCTTGAAAATCCAACTTCAAAATGAACACGCTCTCTGAAAAATCAGGACTCTTTTATCTCGAACCAGGAGCATCTCATCTGCATATCAGGTAGTAACATTGCGGGCATATAAAGAGATAAGGCAGCCATTTTTATTTCTTTTTTCTACATTCATTTCGTTCCACGACCGACCCGTTGAATTATGCACACGTGCTAGTTAGGTAAGTCACGCGTTTCCCTACAGAAACGTAACATAGTTTCTTTTATTTTATATATGCGTGCAGTCGCGTCACGACGTCATGTACATAAGCGTTCTTCATATGCATCGATCGCTATGAAACGTTCCTGCCAGGGATTTGTTCCGGCTGTATATAGCGAAACAAGTCACCAATCAAACTATACATGAATTAGGTTAGTCCCAGAAATTGCCGAAGCAGTAAAAAAAACATACACGAATACTATACCTACACATGCCAAATGAAGTTAGTCCTGGAAATTTCCGAAGCAGTTTTCAAAAAGAAAACAAAGTTAATTAACGAACTTAAAATAAAACAATTTCGAGTAACAAAATAAACTTATTAATTAACACAAAACAAAAGTAAACAACCTGTTACCAGGAAACGATGTTAATTAATCAAAAAAAAAAAAAAAATTAAAAATTAAAATAATATACATTATTTTTCTTTTAGAGATAAATTTGGGCCTGTTATCTATAAAACACAATCAAAAGATAGACGTATAACAAAAAAAAAACAAAAAAAAAACAACATAATTATGAAATAGCCTCTTTTAAGAAGCACAGTGGTCTCTTTTATTTTGGATTTTTTTTCCGGCTATTTTTACCCATACCTATCAAATGACATAGTCTCGTCTTTTTATAAGTTAGATTCAATTGTTGCTTTCTATTTTTTTTAAAATTTCATTCCGTTACTTTTATCTTTTGTAACTTTTTGATTTTATTTAATCTCAAAAGTCGACAAAAAATAAACACTTTTTCAATTCACGACGGCGTCGGATCGAACGCCAACTTCCTTCTCAGTTGCATTCTGCTTCATGTCCATGCTCAAACAAACACTATTCCTCCGTATTATTCTTGCAGGCAGGGATACACACGCGCACGCGCGCACATATATACATATATGACGATTGCTTCCTTGACAGAAGTTTGCCATCTCTCCAGTTAAATGTTATGCGGTTGTGTGCACGTAGGTGACTTTTTAATCCAGCTTTAGACACTTCTAGATTTGCAGATTCAACCACAAATATGACAACTTAGCATTGTCGTATGTGCTGTTATAAGACTGTCGATCCTGTCTTTGTGTGATTTCAGATGATTTACAAATCAGCTTTTAACTAATCGTATCTGCCACATACAGTTCGTGTTGTAAATTCTCTGACATTATATTTTCGTGGTGCTCCCGGAAAACACATTTTTAGACAGCAATATCTACACGCCGCTCTTCAAAAATCTTACAACTTTCTCTGATGGTTTTTCTCCACAGTGGTCGTTCTTTCGCTTGGGATTTCCGGTTATGTACATCTATCTCAAGTATTTTCAAGTTGTTTGTAGAGAATCCCTAAACCTTTTTCTTGGTTTATGTTGTGGTCTTTTACCCTTATCTATCTCGCCATAAAAAAGTTGTTTAAGAAGTCTTTTGTCCTCCATCCTAACCAAGTGTCCAGCGCATCTGATTTTGAATGATTATCATGTCTATACTAGTACTATTTGATCATTCAAAAACTGCAGTGTCAGGCGTTAGAGTCCTCCAGTTAATATTGTGAAAAAAAAAAGATGGAGATGAGTACTCAAGTGTCTGGAGAAGCATTCAACTAATCCTACGCGGGCGGCCATGTTGCTGAGTATTTATAGATTGGGAGGAGTGGTGAGAGGAGCTTTACCTTTGTTATAAAGGTGGCCTCAAACCACTCTGCCTCGGTGTGGCTAGCAAGTGTTACAAGTCTAGTCGCTCCTGCTGGCAGTGCGGTACTTAGTTACTTTCTACCGTCTACTTCTACCTATATACCTCTACCAACCTGCTCTTCTGTTATCTGACCCTGAGGAAAGGGTCGCAAGGGCGACTCCTTTGCAACCCAGCGTGATCCTCCGCTCGACTTACCCCTCTCCCCCCCTCAACGGGATTATTTTTTTTAACAATATTAAGAATTCTCTGAATACAACTTTGGTGAAACCTTTCGAATAACTTGAGATGCCTTCTATATGTTGTTCAAGTCTCTGCCCTATATGGCAGCGTAGTGATAACACTTAGCTTTGTTTTTGATGTGATTGCCCGATCTGATCACACACGTTTCTCCAGTTTGCCAAAAGCAGAACTGGCTTTGGCTATTCTGTGATTTATCTCAGCATCAAGCGTGAAGTCCTTACTCAGCATACTACCCAGATGTACAAAGTTGTCCGTGACATTTAACTTCTTACTATCAACCAAGAAGTTTGGTTCAACATATGGCATTCCTATAGGAAGGGACTACATAACATATGTTTTCTTGAGATTGATCGGAAGTTCAAAAACTTTATAAGCCTTTGATAACTTATCCATCATCATTTGAATGTGAAACAAGGTCTGCTTCATCTGCATCTAAAAGTTCAAGAACAAGGTTCGGAAAAGTTTTCGACTTTGCGTTGAGACTTCTAAGGTTAAAAAGTTTAACTGATGTACGAAACCGAAACTTCACACCAATATCGCAATTGTTAAAAGCATGCACCAGCATCACAGCGAAATATATGGAAAATAATCTAGGAGCAAAGATATCACCTTGTTTCACACCGTTTTCAACTGAATATTGATCAGACAGATATCCATAACAGCTCACTTGGGCTTTTATATTATGGTGTAACTGCTGAAGCAACTCCACCAAAGTAGTAGGGCAGCCTAGTTTCCTAAGAATCTTCCAAAGTGCATTGCGATTGAGAGCATCAAAAGCTGCTGTCAGATCAACAAAAACTTGATGCAAAGGCATTCGCTGCTCCTTACATTTTTCCATTAGCTGTCACGGAGAGAATATCATGTCCATTGTGCTGCGGTCAGATCTAAAACCATATTGATTCCATGGGATGATAGAGGGACAAATCCATTTGGGCAGACGAATTGACAGCATTTTTGCTAAAACCTTTCTCATTGCTTCAAGCAAGCTAATACATCTATGATAACCATACTCAGATTTTAACTATTTTCTTTTATTAATTGGGATCATTATTGGATCAATCCAATCTTGGTGGATCAAACAGCAAGGATGAATGCATGGACTGCGGTGATAACGTTATCACTCCCAAACAGCAAGAATTCAATAGGTATCCCAGCATGTTGTAGTGCTTTTCCTTTCTGCTCTGATCCAGCAGACCACAGAATGAAGATAAAGAAGACGGAGAAGTGGAGCAAATACACGGAACTGGCCAGAGAGCTCGAAGGGACAGGGAAAATGACAAAAGATAACATCACTAATAGTAGGAGCGCTAGGAACAATACAGAAAACCTTTAAAAAAAGAATGGAAGAGATTGGAATGAGAGGGATGGCCGAGGAGATACAACGGATAACAATAATGAAAACGACTGAAATATTAAGGAAAACCCTTGCATGCAGAGACTAACACACATGAGCTACAGACACAAGCCGGACATACAGAAAATGTTACAGATCTAAAACACAAAGAAACATCACACGGAATCGTGAAAACTGAAACTGCATAATTGTACGTTCCCTTTCCCCCTGCCTTTCCCTACTTTTTGTGTGTGTGTGTGTGTGTGACCTAATATAATATTAGAAATCAAGAAAGGTCAAGGAGGATGGAAAGACTGAGGAGACAAAGCACTGTTTGTATTATATCGTAGAATTCTAAATTACTGTAATTATTGTAGTAGAATGTTAAAATATTTGTTTCATTATAGTTTGGTAGAATGCTAAAGTGTTTTTGTAAATGTATAATATAATGACAAAGTATTATAAATATTCTGTGGTAGAATGATAATATATGATAATTATTACATCGTAGGGTGCTAAAGTATTGGTATTATTGTATGGTAGAATGCTAAAGTGTAGTTATTAGTGCATGGTAGAATTCTAAATTATTATTATTGTATGCTAGAAATGCTAAGATATAGTAAATATTGTATGGCAGAATGCTTAAGTATTGTTTTTATGCCAGAATGCTTAATTTTTGTTGTATATAGGTTTATTGTATGGTAGATAGCCAAAGTATTGTTATTATTGGATGGTAGAATGCTAAAGTATTGTTGTAAGTGTATAGTCGAATTTAAAAGTATTTCTATTATTGTATGATAGAATGCTAAGGTATAGGTTTTATTGTAACGCAGAATGATAAAATATTGTTATTATTGTGTAGTAGAATGCTTAAGTATTGTTATTATTGTATGGTAGAAAACTAAAATATTGTAATTTTATGGTAGAATGCGAAAGCATTGTTATTATTATATGCTAGAATCCTTAATTTTTGTTTATATAGTATCGTAAAATGCTAACGTATTGTTATTATTTTATTGTAAAATGCAAAAATATTCGTGTAATTGTATGGTACACTGCTATATATTATTGTAAACATATCGTAGAATGCTAAAGTAGTGTTGTTATTGTATAGTAGAATGCTATCGTACAGTTATTGTTGCATGGTAGAACGCTGTAATCTAGATATTGTTGTTTGGTAGAATGCTAAAGTATTCTTATTATGTATGAGAAAATGCTAAAGTATTGTTATTTTTGTATAGTTTAATGCTAAAATATTGTTATTGTATGGTAGAATGCTAAAGCATTGTTATTGCTTAATGATTGAATGCCAAAGTATTGTTGTAATTGTATGCAAAAGTATTGCAATAATTGCATAGTAGAATGTAAAATTATTGTCAATGTTGTGTGTTGGAAAGTTAAATTATTGTCATTATTGTATGGTAGAATGCTAAAGCTTTGTTGCAATTGTATGATGGGATGTTAGGTAAATTATTATTATTGTATGGTAGAATGCTAAATTATTGTTAAAATGCTTTGGTAGAATGCTTAATATTGTTGTAATTGTATTGTAGAATGCTAAATTATTGTTATTATTGTGTGGTAGAATACTAAAGTAAAAGAAAAAAATGGTAGTAGGCAGGTAGGCTCGAACCCATACATCGAAGGAGAAAAAGAACGTGAAAAAAAACGCGACGACTTTGCCGTTCCGTCCATCGCCAAACCGGATGTGGTGATGGTTAAATTAAGGCTAGTCAACCGAAAAGAAGAGTTTACTTTCGAAAATATCGGCGAAAAAGCGACCCTACTTGGAGAAAAGTTCTCAGTTGAGGGTGAAGGAATTAATGTTTTTAGCCATTTTTTTATATTTTTCGTCTGAAAGGTCGCGCTTCAAAACGATACTGATCTTGTGAAAATCTGTCTCATTTGTCGAAAAAAAAAACGAACAAGTTGTAGTAAACAGGCAAGCTCGAGTCCGTCCCGTGAAGGACGACGACGACGACAACAACAACAAACAACAAAATGTGACGGGTTAGCTGTTGCGCCCATCGCCTCACCGAGAGTGACGTAGGTTCAAATTAAGGCTTGACAATCGAAAAGACGTGATGAATTAATATTTTTGGCCAATTTTTTTATATTTGTCGTCCAAAGGGTCTAGCTTCAAAATGATACCGATCTAGTAAAAATCCGTCGCCTCTGTCGAAAGTTTTGCGTGACATACATACATACATACATACATACATATAGGTGAGACTTATATTATAGATGGCACTCCAGTAATCTATTTTTTTTAATAAATAATTATATCTAGAATTCCTTATAAGTTTTTATTTCAATTTCGATTATAGCTGAAGGAACTCAAGTATATATATATATATATATATATATATATATATATATATATATATATATATATATATATATATGTATATATATATATATATATATGTTTTGGTTTCGGTTTCGATTCAAGCTGATACACCCAAGACATATGGATATGCTTTTTTATTTTTGAAATCGCAATTTTATAATATATAAAAATCAATTGAACAATAACTTTCCGATAATATATTCGAAATTTGCAAGAATGAAAATCATTATTAAGTATACTTTACAATCAGACTTCGCCAGACGTCCCTGCTAACTTAGATAAATACGTTTGTTATCAAATTTATAGAATGTTTGTCTGTTATCAAATTTATCTGTTATGAAAATTATAGAATGTTTGTTATGAAAATTATAGAATGTTTTTCATGAAAGTTACAGAATATTTGTTTGTTATGAAATTTTTAGAACGATTGGACTTCATAGAATTTATAGAATGTATATTTATTTTATTGAATGTGTGTTATAAAATTTATAGACTGTTGTAAATTAAATCTGGAGCGTAGAAAACTGACCTTGGCTTTACTTTCAGTAAATCTCACTTTTTTTATTTCCTAGACCTCCCATTTTATGAACGCTGTTTTTGACAAAAGAGGGGAAGAATTGTTGTTTACTAGGTCCAAATCTATCCATACCACACTAATTGTTGATTTTATGCTGACCTTTAGCTTCTTAGATCAAGTAGCTTCATGCCTTGTCTGGAGCAAAAACAAGTATGACACACATATCCGTTGAGTAACGGAAAACGATAAAATAATCTCGAACCCCAAAGTGCATATGAACTGAAAGGAATAAACGAGTGACAACAAGGAATGGTCATGAGTACACAACGAATATTAATGGGAAAATTAGCTGTGGGTTAAATATAAAAACATTAGGTTGTCCAAAAAGTTCGTAAACGCACGCGAAAAATTTAATTTTGTTTGAGCTGCGAGTTTTCTTGAAAGCGGGATCTTTCAACCAAAATTACTGCTAAGAGATTTGTGCTGTTGAAGATGAAGGAACAATTGCATATTCGGCGATCTGAAAGAGATACAAGCGTTTTGGGTCTGGCGACATGAGTCTTGAAGATAAGCCTCATCTGTGACGGCCGTTAAAGTCGGATGATGGAGATTGCAAACCGGGTTGGACATTGCTCTTTCATTGCACACTCGAGAATTGGCTGATGAACTTTGAGTTGGCAAATCGATAATTCACCGACACTTGAAGCAACTTGATTTTGTTCACAAAAAGCCGCACCAAGATCCACACGAACTCATTGCAGCACAAGCCAACAGACGGGTTGAAATTTGTTGTCGATTGCTCAGCAATCTATTGGACGAAAGGTTTTGGAAGCACATTGCCATATCGGACGAGAAATGGTTCTATCTGTTGTAGCACAATCCATCAGATTATGGTCTTTTCTGCTCAATGCAACACTTTCTGAAGGATTGCCGATTCGACTCATTTGATGAAGTCGAGGAAGCACGTCAAGAATTCTTTGATTCGAAGCCGGCTAAATGATATTTTGACCAGATCCGAAAGCTTGCGGATCGATGCCAAAAAGTTGTGGAAAATGATGATCTTTATTTTGAGTGCTAATTTATTTTATTACTTAGTAAAGTTTCAAGTTTCTGCAAGTGTTTACAAACTTTTAGAACAACTAAACAGAAGCAAGAAATAAAAATCCTCATTGAATTACAAGCTAGATGGATAGATGTAAAGTATTCTGCTTTTAATCAACAATTTATCTTAACTATTCTGCTCCTCCTTCACGATTTTCGGTATCAAAATTCCATGGACAGCTGATTCTTCTTTCACAATTCTCGGTCTCAAAATTCAATAGACATCTGACAAAACTCATTTCTGCCAAAAGGAATACCTTTCTCTGATCAACAGGCTTTTTTTTTTTATTATTGAAACCGTCTGCCTCTATTTCCGCTCTGACAAGGTAACATTATACGTCTATAATATTAAGGTTCCCAAACAGGTGTTAGTAAAGCAGTTTACAATAACTTATTGTTTCTGCATGCCTTGCAGGATGTGATTCAGTGTCCAGAGTGTTCGGGATTGAAAAGGAGCTGGGGTTACAATGAATCATCAAAAGAGAAAAGACAATGAAAGGATTACTTGGCATGTGCCGTTACGTACGTTGTTCAATGCTATTCTTATTCATAATGCATTTCCAAAATATTATCTGTAAAATATCTGAAATAGACAACAAAAAAAAGTAATCATTAATAGCAAAATGACAAAGATTTTCAACCCTTCAATGACTTTTTAGACACTCTGTATATTAATAGGTTAAAGTAGTTTGTTTAAAGCATTGCTTAGTATGTATATAAGAAAAAAACTTAAGTTTATAGAAGGCAGAATAATGCAAAAGTGTGGTGGACAGACTCAAACGGACACAAATTTAAGATAAGGTGGAACCAGTTGTGCAGTTTCACATTCCTTGATGCAATTTATGCATACATGTATAACCATACAAATGTATATATGTATGGTTATACGTGCATAAATTGCATCAAGAAATGTGAAAATGCATAACTGGTTCCACCATATCTTAAATATTTTTATACAATAATTTACATGTAGAATTTCTTACTTGTGTCAGGTTGTCAGGCAGTGTGTATGTGATGCTATATTTCGGAATGTCTTCCCTTTGTCAGGCGTGTGTTCGACTTTCAAACGTGCATGCCAAGTTTTATTGTAAATAGAAACAAGTTCGCAGAAATTGGAAATTAATTTTTTGTTTCAGATGCATAATTTATTAATATCGAACGCGTGTTGCTGCTTGATATTAAATGCATATTGTTTGGTTCATTATTTTTTCAAATTCCTTCGACTTGGCATTTGATGGTATAGGAGCCTATCTTAGCATGGAGAGAGAGAGAGAGCTGGTGTAGTATTCTCTTGTCATGAGACCATTCCCCCACCCCAGATACTATATTCTCCCCCTCTTTTTTTTTTTTTTTTTGGGAAAGGTAATATAGTATTTTTTCTGTTGCTCTTTCTCCTATAATGAGCAAAATCTTTCCAAGTTTCAACTCCTCTATTTTAGAGGAAATATTGTAGTATATGTTCTACTGTAATCATACCATTCTATTAGGCATCATATCGTCCTCTGCAGGTAAATGTATATAGGGACTTCATTATACCATTCTCACGCCCTAGCAAAAATGTCGTGAAACTCAAAGAATTCAGTATTGAACAATGTCTGTGAAATAATTGCAAATCAGTTTTATGTTCCAGGTCTACAATTAAAAAAAAAAAAAAAAAAAAAAAAAAATTAGAAACGTTTTTCAATACGGATGCGAAAGTTGTCAAAAGCTACGTTGGTTACAAAAAAAAAAAAAAAAAAAAAAAAAGAAACCAACTATTAAATTTTTATGTAATCTTAGCTCCTCCCACGAGAAAAGATTCGTGATGACAAGTGAACGACAATAAGACCCGTTGGACTATAAAAACCTGGAAAGGTTCAATCGCATAAGCGGATAAATATCTTCGCTTTTCTTCTGGTTTCACGTATTTAATTATGATACGTGCTATTACTTTCGGCTGTCTAATCGCCATCGCGTTGGCAGGTAAAATACAATCTTTCTATTTTTTTTAATATAAATATCTTGTCTGTTTGTCTGCATCTTAATTATTTCTTGATAAATTTATCTCGTAATTCATTCCTAATTAATCATTATTTAAACGAACCTTCTCAATTTCTATAATATTTTTTTTTATATATTCATTATTTCTTGGTAGATTTATCCTGCAAAGCAATTCATATTTAATGATTGTTTAAACTAATCTTTTCAATTTCTATAAATTCCTATTTTTATGTAGTCATTAATGAATTCTAATTTAATCCTTGTTTAAACTAACCTTCTCAATTTCTATAATAGTATTTTTTATTTTTATATATTTATTAATTCTTGATGAATTTATCCTGCGAATCATTTCTATTTAGTCATTGATAAAACAATTCGGTACTTATGTATTTTTGGTGCCGCGGTGAAATTCGAAAGCTATTCTTAACATGGGGAAAGGAGTGTCTTTTGTAACTATTCTGTCCTTCCACCTAACAATTTAAAAAATATCGTGGAACTTGAACTTAACCTGAAAAACTATTTTAAAACAGCGCGGTATCCAAAATACATAAGTACCAATTCTTTTCGATGTCTTAGCACTGAAGCCAACAAACGAAGAAAAAAAATACAATAAACATTGTCATAGCCAATAAAAGTTACTTTTGTATCTACCGGGCTTATTTTTCCTTGTGCTTTAAAGTATTTTTTACGGCCAGTTTTACAAACAAGATGGCGGCAGGTTTGTTTCCCATGAACAAGATTTTGCGCCGCCATCTTTTTTGCAAAATCGTTCGTAAAAACTTAATATTTGAGATTTAAAAAAATTCTTTTAAAACTACTTTAAAACAAAAATAAGCCAGGTAGGCAGAAAATTATTTTATTGGTTATGGCAGCATTTATATACTGTATATCCTTTTGTTTTTTTTTCTTTAGTTTGTTGGCTTCTCTGCTAAATCTCCCTTTTTTCAATTGCAATAAGGTATTTCTATTTTTATAGAATCATTAATGATAGTTTTAGCCCGTAAAGTACTTATATGTAATCGTTTAAACTAAACTTCTCAATTTCTATGACTTTTGAAACTATTATCTATTCATTTCTTAAAGCATTATTGTTTAGTTATTTAAACTCTTCAATTTTTATGCGGTATTTATGTTTTTTTTAAATTTTATTTTATTTTTATTTTTTTTTCTAATATGTTGCAAAGGCCTGTAAAATAACATTTTTTTAAATATGAAAATTGTAACATAAACTTAACGTAAAATGAGCACCTCCTTCTTAGCAACAGTCGTCAAAGAGACATGTTAACTTTTTTTTTTAAGTTAGGTAACAAGTGGGGGAGAAGGAGAAAACCGGAGGAGGATCATAAGTTTGAAAATCACGTAGAAACACTTCCTACATTGGGGGTGGGGGCAAAATTTATAACTCCACAATTTCCACTTTTTATTTATTTATTTTCAAGGATTTTGTTTGTGCGTTATGTGTATGCGTGTGTGTGCAGTTCTCTGTCCCGTATTAAAGTGAATTCGTTGATGTGTTTTTTTTTTTTTTTTTTTTCGTCGTTGTTTTCTTTGTCGTCGTCGCTGTCAGTGATTATGATCAGGTCCGTATTGTCTGTGTCTGGTGGCGCCGACGGCGAATTACTAGGTGTCATAAGTTCTAAGTCGGAGTCGGTAAACGGTAATGTCGTGTCGGAGTCGTTCCGTTCGGTGGTGTCGGACAGTTTATGGGGTGTCCGTGTGTCAGACATACCTGGGCTGGTTGGTTAGGGTCTAGTTCGCACTGTTCGTTCATTTCAGGCAGTAAGTTGCGTCGTACGTCACGTACCCGTAGTTTTTTCGAAGGACTGTGTTCGTCCTCCTCGTCCCACGTGTACCTGCTGGATGGTTTAGGTTGTACGGTCGTCTTTCCTGCCTTCGGGATGTATTATGATTATTCTTTTAATTTCAATGAAAAGGTCTCACTGTTAAATATTAAGGTTATAAACATAAAACCAGGGTGGACCTGTACAGTGCAGCCCCCCCCCTGTATTTTTGTCTTTGTTCAACGGATTATTATTGATTGGACCTATCATATTAGCAAATAAAAAGCTACAATTTCAGTATTTGAAAGGAGTGCTCAGTTTCTAATACAACGATCCTCTCCCCCATATTAAATGCGTGCGCTAAAACAAACATGGTCACCAGTGTAAACAATACGGAATACAATGGATAATAACACCATTGCCCTTAGATTAATAAATGAAAAATCTTTTCTATATGAGGGTTGTGCGTATTCTCGTCGAGTGGTTCCAATATGGGGGGATCGATTTACTAGAAGGTTGTATTTGAAACTGAACACCACTTAAAAATGTTGAATTGCTTTTTTTCTAGATATCGTATATTAGTGTCCAATCGATAGTAATTCTTAAAAAAAAAAAAAAAATACAAGGTGGTGCACTGGTGCAGTGGTGCATTGTACAGATTGACCCTATTCTTGTGTATGTTAACAGTCTTAAAAATACCAGAAAATAATTAACGGCAAGACTTTTTTCAAGACTAATCTTATATAAAAGCGGAGTTATCGATTTTAAGCTCCCCCCCCCTCGATGTTTTGAAGTGTTTCTACGTGTTTTTAAAATGTCTGGAACTTTAAAAAATACTAACGATTACATGTCTCGTTGACCGATACGTGGCCAAGAAGTGAGTACTCGTTTTACATTAAGTTTATATAGGAAAGTGATCCCCTGCTCAAATATTTTGACTTTTTTTTTTTTTTTTTTTTTTTTTTTTTTTATAAATCCTTTCATATTTTTAAGGGCCATTGAAACATTAATAAATAAAACAGATTGATTTCATTCTAGATGGTAAACTACGTTGGGTTAATTCGTAAAAATAGCCCTATTTTGTATATATTCGTCATGGATAGGTTATCCGGCAAAGCATTCTTATTTGATCATTGTTTAAACTAATCTTTTCAATTTCTATAAAGTATTCCTATTTTTATATCATTTCTTGATAGTTTTCTAATGCAAAGCACATTCTAAATCATTGTTTTAAATTGCTGCTTTTAATATCATTAAAGTGCTTCTATTTTTATGTTTATTGATAGTTTAATCTTGCAAACCATTCCTTTTTAATGTTTATTTAAATTACTCTTTACAATTTTTATCAGATTTTTCTATAGATATATTACTAGGGGGTGTAATATACGTTTAAATATATTTTAATTTATTCAGATTTCGCATTATTACAAAGCAAATTTAATTTGAATATTATATTGTACCTAATAGTACTGATTCTTTATTGAATATTATATTGTGCCTAATAGTACTGATTCTTTATTGAATATTATATTGTACCTAATAGTACTGATTCTTTATTGAATATTATATTGTACCTAATAGTACTGATTCTTTATTGAATATTATATTGTACCTAATAGTACTGATACTTGGATGCCATCAGATAGGATGGAAACTCTTACAATATTTATTTATTTATTTATTTATTTTTTTTTTTTGACTAATGGGGTACAGTATTTATTTGCTGCCCACCTCAGCAAAATGTGGCACAAGGCCGGAAAGTGGGGATCCAACAGGCTCCCCTAAAGGAGGGGCGCTCCTGCAATTGTAAAAATTGTAACCCCATAGGCATTCCCCGGTCAGGGCGCCTCAGGCAGTAAGCGATAAACTTACTCCATCGGAAAGCCCAGTGGTAAGGCCTGGGAGGGTGGACCTAGTACTTCTACCCTGCAGCCAAAGCCGCTAGGAGACACACCATCCCAATATGAATAATGGGGTATGATCTCGCACAGTAGAGATTCTATTTATAAACGATGCTGCTAGGAGCTGACGAACATTTAGCGCTCCTGCGGTGTTCCCTACCGTTAAGCTAATCCGATAGACAGATAAAGTTTTTAAATTATAGCTATGATTAATTCCCCCCCCCCCCGCATGCGCAAACTAATACAAATGTCATCAGATTGAAATGAACAATGAAATGCCCATGATTACATTTTCCTCTTAACTTCTGTGTTATGTAACCTGGAGTTTAAGAGAGACAGACACACATACATCCGTTTTATTTATATATATTAGCTGTATCTACCCAACGTGGTCTGATAATATATTTGTTTTTATGCTGTCAATTTTTCCCTAAATTATTTTTTAGGGTATCGTATTTGTTAGCAACGAGTGACTTTAGCCAATCGGACAGCGTTTTGGTTAGAATGACAGAACGTTAAATGATTGCGAACTTGCCTATGTTTTCTTTTCGAAAAGTAGTTTTAGCCAATTGGAGAGCATTTTAGTTTAAATCGTAGCACCACGTCAAATACTTCGATCAATACCGAATAGTTTTCTTTTTTTGGTACTTACTTTCACCCTAACAAGGTAAATCACCACTTTGACATAAAGGGCTACTATTTGAGACCATACCTAGGAAAGATTAACAATATATTTGTCGACGTTACATTTAAACTTCTGCATATCAGTCGGGGAAGAAGGTAGCAAGAAGGGGATTCTAAAGTCTAGCTGTTCGAGGGAACAAACTGTTAGAATAGAAAGCTTTCTCAACAGGGAAAGGGGTGAGATTTTTAGGCTAAGCAGGTTTGTCGGGATATTTACATAGAGGAGGCACAACGAGTTAAGAGCGCATTCCATTACAATATTTGTAAAACCGGCACAGATAAAACATTGCGGCGATGGGACAGGGGTTGGAGCTTAGTTAATCAAGTGGGGCCTATTAGATTGAAGACGTTTTTGACCCTATCCAAGAGGAAGAGGCTAGTGGTAGATGCACCAACCAAGATGTGGCAACAATACTCCATGCATGGGCGAATGGTGGGCTTGTAGAGATACAGGATACTCTCGAATGTGAGTAGTCTTCTAGCTCGATAGAGGGAACGCACCTTATGTACAGCAGCCCTTGCGATGTCCTCAATGTACTTGTTCCAATTCATATTGGCCGTGAATGTTAGGCCGAGGAAGAATTCTCAGGTAGGGTGTTACTTGTCATGGATATCGGTGGTTGGAGAGGCGTCTTGTAATTGTTAAACGAAAGCAGCTTAATCTTACTAGCATTAAATGTTATCCCTTTGCAGCCCCATTCCACTATGGTCCGAGTCATTTAACAATTCTGCCATTGTCTTGGATTTGTGTATATCCGTTCTTCTCTCGTGCATGTTAGTGTTATCATCAGCAAATATACTCATCTCGGACACAATATTATCGAGGAGTTCGTTTATGAATATCAGGAATAATAGTGGTCTAAGGATAGATGCACTCCCGCATTAATGTTACGCTGCTTGAATGTACGTCCATCAGTGACAACCTGGATGGCCCTATTGTCTAATGATCTATTACGTCCAGTTATACCGTACGATTTAATGTTCATTAGCAGCCTTTCGTACCCGACTTTGTCAAAGGCCTTGAATATTAAGGGTAACAGTCCTCGCTTCGCTCGCCTTATGCAGTTTCCATTCAAAACGCTTCGATTTAAATCGCGATGGAAAGAGAAACGTTTTTATCAACATCGAATGATTTTAGCCAATTAAACCGCCATTTAGTTTTAACTGCCAGCGGAGCGACATGCTTTTATTAGAAGGTATTAGGTTGTGCACAAATGGTGTCGCTTTTTGAATTTCAACTTTAAGTCAAAAACATTATCTAGTATTATTAGGTTGGTGCAAAAATAATCAGAGACAGCATTAGCTTTGAAAAAATAAAATAATTTTCCTCGATCTGTTGCAGGCATTTAAAAAAAAAAAACAAAAAAAAAACGAATAGTGATCGATGTAAATAAAAAAAAAATCAGTGGACTTGATTGGAAGCAACAACTTGCTTTTAAGAACAGGGCGACAATTTTTTTTATTTTTTATTTGGCATGGGGGGGGATTACAATTTATCAATGCCCGGATGCCGCTCTAGGATAATGGTTAATGAGCGTTAGGTAGCCAGTGAGACAACTCTGATGATCAGTAATGGTGGAACTTGAGTAGGGTTTAATTACATAAGATGACGGCTTAAAAATATCCTATTTGTATTAGGTTTGAAAGCGACCATGTTATAGTCAGCTGGGAAGCAGCTCCACGTCGTGTTCCACAGACGGACAGATTTAGGAAAGAAGTTCTGTTCATGGAATTTTCGTTTAGTTTGAGGCACTGATAGTGATGGAAATTGCTGGCGGTTGTTGTATAGATGAGTATTTGTTACGCAAGATGTGCAGGGGAGAACCATAGATTGAAGCTGTCTAACACCGGCCATAAAAGCAATGATAGCGCAGAGATAAACTCGCGGCGTCTCTTCTGTGAAGAAGTAGGAAAGCGACAATGTCCTCGCTTACTAGATTTCGAAAACCGTTTTGTACCCTGTTGAGGCAGAAAAGGAGATCCTCTCTCAAATGTGGTTTTAGCGAAACATATTTAAGTAACTAGTTTGTAGAAATGAACCCCATCGACGACAAACTGTTATATATTAAACTAGCTGTCTACACAGCGTCATCCAGGAATCGTACTTTGTCCCAACGAAGTCTGAAACTGAGGAATATTTTAAGACCAAAGATAAATCGTTCCACTAAGAAAGGTATCAAATTGTTGACACGTTTAAACAAGTGTATCGCTCTAGAAGACTCTTTAAAAAGAAATTTGAATTTTTCTGAAACTTAATTCTATGAAGTAATTTCCGGTTGTAAGCTATTTAGGTTTAGAAGAGAAATGTTGAAGCTTTGAATTGTAAAAACTTGCTGATGAAATTTCCCGTTGGATAGCCAATCCATAGAAATCTTGAAATGTAAAAGTTTACAGGCAAAGAGCAAAATTCCTTCTCCTGTAGACACGAAAAATTACGTCCAGGAATTCTAAAAGATCCAGTATGTTTAATGGAGTGATTCCGGTTTCTGATTGGTTGATAGCAGTGTCGTTCCATCTGATTGGTCAGTTCCCATCTATAAATCAGTTCCGTCTATAAATATAGAATAATCATAATGTCAAATCGCACCATATATTTTGAATTTTCTTTCACATTAAAAAAAAAATTAATTTTCCGCGGACAATTAAAATATATTTCTCTTCACACCTTCCTCGTGTTTTGCGTTTTCTTTCTGTCTTTCTTTATTTCCCGACTATTATCTCCCTGACATTTTTATTTGCTTCCAACCTACCCCTACAATTTCCTTTCCGTTTATTCTAATCATTCTATCCCTCCATATTACTCTTTCTTTTTTCCTCGCTTCCTCCGTTTTATCTCCATATCATAATATAAATCTCGTCTGTATGTTACTTTCGACAGAGGCTACCGATTTCCACAAGATCAGTATCGTTTTGAAGCTCAACCCTTCGGACGGCAAATATCGAAAAATTGGCTAAAAACATAGATTCCTTCACCTTCAACTGGGAACTTTTCTACAGGGAGGAGTCGCTGTTTTTTCGCTGATATTTTCGAAAATCATCCCCTCTTTTCGATTACCTAGCCTTAAATTAAACGTTCGTCACTTCCGGTTTGACGATAGACACAACAGCAAAGACGTCATGTTTTTTTCCACGTAATTTTCCTCCTTTGCGGTACGGGTACGAGCCTGCCTGTCTACTACCACCCTTTTTTTTTTTTTTTTTTTTTTTTTTTTTTTTTTTTTCAACACACACCTCCGACCACCCAGGCTTGTTTGATTATAAACCCTGCAAACCTTTTTACTGAAAATTTCTCTGAATCCGTCCCATTCCAAAAACACATCCCATTACAACACACCTTAAAATACTACCCCAAAACTGAAGGACACATCCCATAAAAACTGGTGACCGATATTCCTTAAAAATGGAAGTAAGTTTGAACTTGTTGCTTGGTTCAGGTTGTTAGATGCCATTGTAGCATAAAACTGAACGTGTGGAATGCTATGTCGCGATCAACAGAGTAACAGTATGGGAACTTGTGATATAACCAACCGGCCGGTGATTGTTGCTTAATAGCGTTCTATTATATTTGCTGTCATCAATTGAAACAAGCAGTTCGAAGAAGATGACTTCCATGCACTGAAGCCGGATTATATAGACTTTGAACAGCCATAAAAATGTATAAATATTTTTCTGGTTTGGGTCAACATTTCGGGATGATACGAGATACAATAATCCCATTGGTTAGTTTGATCTTAATTTGACTTGACTTAATAGATTTGATTTTAATAGAATGTTTATGAACAAACTGATTATATCGTATCATATGCGTGTGTGTGTGTGTGTGTGTGGGGGGGAGTAATAGCAACAGCAGCAGCAGTGGGAGTGCTGGCGTGCGGAAATAGTAGCCGAGGACAACCCGCACATATGCAAGTTAGGAAATACGCGCGAGAAAAAAAGGACACCACGTAGTGGGGAGAAGAAAAAGGGCGGTTGAAAAAAAAAAAATGGACGTGAAAAATCGAAGACGAGAAATGGTTTTCTACGGCCGGTGTGTAGTGGAACAGGAAGGGAAACGCCACCCAAATGGGATGGGCATGTGGGCCCCGCAAAGAGACTTTTAAACTGGTGTCGAGACGGGGATGAAGAAAAACTGTAATAAACGACTTGTGTTAAAAAAAAGAAAGAACAGCTGAGTTGGATTTATCTTTTATTTCTTTGTACATTTGCGATGTTATATTATTGCGGAAAATTTATAATGCTATGTTTATTCTGTGTTTTCGTTTGCAGCTGACACAGACATCCGTGAACACGAAGGGCATCTGTACAAGAAAGGTGATAGATTAATTGACGATTACAGCCAACAAGATTGTAGCATCAACGGCATGGTTAAATACACAAAAATGCGGTACAGACGCCATCATACTCAAGAGTGTTCGAATATGAAAGGTAATTTTTAAATCATAAACTTTCTATAATGACCCTAGGGTTTGGATCAACACATGTTAGGATGATACTCTAGTATAACCAGCTAATTGATCATATTTGACCTTGACTGAAAGCTTTTATCCACCAACATGGCATAAAGATGACCATGCTGAATGATAATCATCTATGTCTACTTCTGAACGAACAGTGTAAAAACCATCGAAACTTATAACACCGCCAACTAATCGATTATTGCTTCATATAGTAAATAATCTAATATTATAACTAGTACAAGGGTCATTCCAAAAGTAAAGAATATTTTTTTTTACTCGAAAGTAAAGAGCTACGAAGACTGGAGTGGTACCATTAAAACGAGCGATCTTTTGTTTCACAATTTATTTTTGCTACATAGTCACCACCATTCTCAGTGCAATTTTGTCAAGAATTTAATGACAAATTTCTGCTTCTAACGCACGCCCATGACAGGTGCATAAATAGGTCCACGATAGTTGAGCACTAGTCTTACTTTTTTGTTTTACTGGATAACTGCCATTCAATTCCTCTTCTGGGTAAGGAATCAACTACCCATTATCAATCAAACTTGTAAAGGTAATCCTTATCGGGTTCTGCATAAGCTCTTCTAGGAATGCTGTACTCTGTTGCATAATTTTTCTGACGGCTGATCAGTTGACCATTTCCACTACATATCTTTTTTTTATTTTTTTACCAGGAAATCACCACTTATCAAGGCCCGGAGGCCACTCGGGGATAAGGGTTATTGCGGGTAGAGTAATCAATGGGACAATATCGTAGTAATAGTTTATAATGGAGATCTGATAAGGTGTCTTCCATAAGGGGGGGCGGTTCATCAGGAACTTGTTTATGTTGGACTTGAAGACATCAAAGTTGTAGTCAGGGGGGAAACAGGCAAACAAGAGTCTCACAGGCGTGCACTTCTAAGAAAGAAGCTTTTTTCATGGAGTCTACGTTTTGGTTTAGGTACAGATAAAGAGTGGGGAAAATTACTGACAGTGGTTTCAGCTAGACGAGTGTTTTTTGTGAAAGATTGGGAAGGGATCAGAGATTGGAGCTCAGACAAGCACTTTCCATAGAAATAACGATAAAACAATGACAGTCTCGCAACCTCCCTTCTGTGGGAGAGAGATTGCAGGGAAGGGAAAAGGGCAGGCATCCCCCACTAGGCTATGAAGTCTATTTTGTTAATATAGACTTCGTAGCCTAGTGGGGGGTGCCCTATATACATCGTCATGGATTTGGTGCTTTAGTCGAAATCTGTGCAAAAATCAGTGTGCCAATTCTATTGCTGTATCCAGAGCAAGAGATACCTCATCAAAATGTATCTTGCCTTCGTCGATATGCACGCCGAAGAGTTTCTTGATGTCCATTTACAGCAGGAGGTCGAATCCCAATGGCTTTTCGTTTCCATTAAAACTGTCGATTTCTGTTGGTTAACGTTACGCTGCCAACACCATCGCTTATAAGGCATTTTCTGCCTGCCATTAAAATTGTGCTTTTATATACTTTGGATTGACATAGCAACACACTCACAACAGATGAGGAGCACTCGGAATCCACCAACCCCCTTTGATTTTTATCCCATTGGTTTTTAACTTTTATTACGGGGAGAACTTTCTCTAGCTTATGTGAGGAAAATGTAGTGCTGGTTTCTCGCCCATTCTAAATCATTGTTTTAAATTGCTGCTTTCAATATCATTAAAGTGCTTCCATTTTTATGTTTATTGATAGTTTAATCTTGCAAACCATTCCTTTTTAATGTTTATTTAAATTACTCTTTACAATTTTTATCAGATTTTTCTATAGATATATTACTAGGGGGTGTAATATACGTTTAAATACATTTTAATTTATTCAGATTTCGCATTATTACAAAGCAAATTCTATTTGAATATTATATTGTACCTAATAGTACTGATTCTTTATTGAATATTATATTGTACCTTATAGTACTGATACTTGGATGCCATCAGATAGGATGGAAAATCTTATAATATATTTTTTTTTTTTTTTTTTGACTAATAATGGGGTACAGTATTTATTTGCTGCCCACCTCAGCCAAATGTGGCACAAGGCCGGAAAATGGGGATCCAGCAGGCTCCCCTAAAGGAGGGGCACTCCTGCAATTGTAAAAATTGCCTGAGTAACCCCATAGGCATTCCCCCGGTCAGGGCGCCTCAGGCAGTAAGCGATAAACTTACTCCATCGGAAAGCCCAGTGGTAAGGCCTGGGAGGGTGGACCTAGTACTTCTACCCTGCAGCCAAAGCCGCTAGGAGACACACCACATCATCCAATATGAATAATGGGGTATGATCTCGCACAGTAGAGATTCTATTTATAAACGATGCTGCTAGGAACTAACGAACATTTAGCGCTCCTGCGGCGTTCCCTACCGTTGAGGTAATCCGATAGACAGATAAAGTTTTTAAATTTTAGCTATGATTTTTTTTTTTTTTTTTTTTTTTTTTTTGTACTTACTTTCACCCTAACAAGGTAAATCGCCACTTGGACATAAAGGGCTACTATTTGAGACCATGCCTAGGAAAGATTAACAAGATATTTGTTTACGTTACATTTAAGCTTCTGCATATCAGTCAGGGAAGAAGTTAGCAAGAAGGGAATTCCAAAGTCTAGCTGATACAACATTGCGGCGATGGGACAGGGGTTGGAGCTTAGTTAATCAAGTGGGGCTTATTAGATTGAAGACGTTTTTGACCCTATCCAAGAGGAAGAGGCTAGTGGTAGATGCACCAACCAAGATGTGGCAACAATACTCCATGCATGGGCGAATGGTGGGCTTGTAGAGGTACAGGATACTCTCGAATGTGAGTAGTCTTCTAGCTCGATAGAGGGAACGCACCTTATGTACAGCAGCCCTTGCGATGTCCTCAATGTACTTGTTCCAATTCATATTGGCCGTGAATGTTAGGCCGAGGAAGAATTCTCAGGTAGGGTGTTACTTGTCATGGATATCGGTGGTTGGAGAGGCGTCTTGTAATTGTTAAACGAAAGCAGCTTAATCTTACTAGCATTAAATGTTATCCCTTTGCAGCCCCATTCCACTATGGTCCGAGTCATTTTTTAACAATTCTGCCATTGTCTTGGATTTGTGTATATCCGTTCTTCTCTCGTGCATGTTAGTGTTATCATCAGCAAATATACTCATCTCGGACACAATATTATCGAGGAGTTCGTTTATGAATATCAGGAATAATAGTGGTCTAAGGATAGATGCACTCCCGCATTAATGTTACGCTGCTTGAATGTACGTCCATCAGTGACAACCTGGATGGCCCTATTGTCTAGTGATCTATTACGTCCAGTTATACCGTACGATTAAATTTTCATTAGCAGCCTTTCGTACCCGACTTTGTCAAAGGCCTTGAATATTAAGGGTAACAGTCCTCGCTTCGCTCGCCTTATCCAGTTTCCATTCAAAACGCTTTGATTTAAATCGCGATGGAAAGAGAAACGTTTTTATCAACATCGAATGATTTTAGCCAATTAAACCGCCATTTAGTTTTAACTGCCAGCGGAGCGATCTTGTTTTATTAGAAGGTATTAGGTTGTCCACAAATGATGTCGTTTTTTGAATTTCAACTTTAAGTCAAAAACATTATTTTTGCACCAACCTAATAATACTAGATAATCAGAGACGGCATTAGTTTTTAAAAAATAAAAATAATTTTCCTCGATCTGTTGCAGGCATTTTAAAAAAACGAATAGTGATCGATGTAAATAAAAAAAAATCAGTGGACTTGATTGGAAGCAACAACTTGTTTTTAAGAACAGGGCGACAATTTTTTTTTTTTTTTTTTTTTTTTTTTTTACTTGGCATGGGGGGGATTACAATTTATCAATGCCCGGATGCCGCTCTAGGATAATGGTTAATGAGCGTTAGGTAGCCAGTGAGATAACTCTGATCAGTAATGGTGGAACTTGAGTAGGGTTTAATTACATAAGATGACGGCTTAACAATATCCTATTTGTATTAGGTTTGAAAGCGACCATGTTATAGTCAGCTGGGAAGCAGCTTCGCGTCGTGTTCCACAGACGGACAGATTTAGGAAAGAAGTTCTGTTCATGGAATTTTCGTTTAGTTTGAGGCACTAATAGTGATGGAAATTGCTGGCGGTTGTTGTATAGATGAGTATTTGTTACGCAAGATGTGCAGGGGAGAACCATAGATTGAAGCTGTCTAACACCGGCCATAAAAGCAATGATAGCGCAGAGATAAACTCGCGGCGTCTCTTCTGTGAAGAAGTAGGAAGGCGAAAATGTCATCGCTTACTAGATTTCGAAAACCGTTTTGTACCCTGTTGAGGCAGAAAAGAAGATCCTCTCTCAAATGTGGTTTTAGCGAAACATATTTAAGTAACTAGTTTGTAGAAATGAACCCCATCGACGACAAACTGTTATATATTAAACTAGCTGTCTACACAGCGTCATCCAGGAATCGTACTTTGTCCCAACGAAGTCTGAAACTGAGGAATATTTTAAGACCAAAGATAAATCGTTCCACTAAGAAAGGTATCAAATTGTTGACACGTTTAAACAAGTGTATCGCTCTAGAAGAGACTCTTTAAAAATAAATTTGAATTTTTCTGAAACTTAATTCTATGAAGTAATTTCCGGTTGTAAGCTATTTAGGTTTAGAAGAGAAATGTTGAAGCTTTGAATTGTAAAAACTTGCTGATGAAATTTCCCGTTGGATAGCCAATCCATAGAAATCTTGAAATGTAAAAGTTTACAGGCAAAAAGCAAAATTCCTTCTCCTGTAGACACGAAAAATTACGTCCAGGAATTCTAAAAGATCCAGTATGTTTAATGGAGTGATTCCGGTTTCTGATTGGTTGATAGCAGTGTCGTTCCATCTGATTGGTCAGTTCCCATCTATAAATCAGTTCCGTCTATAAATATAGAATAATCATAATATTAATGATAATAGTGAACACTGGGTTACTTTTATGAAAAAAATTAGGCATTTTTAATTCTAACTAATATGGTTTGTTCGTAAAAAAAAAAAAAAAAAAAATTTTCACGCTCAAATCGCACCATATATTTTGCATTTTCTTTCACATTAAAAAAAAAAAAATAATTTTCCGCGGACAATTAAAATATATTTCTCTTCACACCTTCTTCGTGTTTTACGTTTTCTTTCTGTCTTTCTTTATTTCCCGACTATTATCTCCCTGACATTTTTATTTGCTTCCAGCCTACCCCTACAATTTCCTTTCCGTTTATTCTAATCATTCTATCCCTCCATATTACTCTTTCTTTTTTCCTCGCTTCCTCCGTTTTATCTCCATATCATAATATAAATCTCGTCTGTATGTTACTTTCGACAGAGGCTACCGATTTCCACAAGATCAGTATCGTTTTGAAGCTCAACCCTTCGGACGGCAAATATCGAAAAATTGGCTAAAAACATTAATTCCTTCAACTGGGAATTTTTCTACAGGGAGGAGTCGCTGTTTTTTCGCTGATATTTTCGAAAGTCATCCCCTCTTTTCGATTACCTAGCCTTAAATTAAACGTTCGTAACTTCCGGTTTGACGATAGACACAACAGCAAAGACGTCATGTTTTTTTCCACGTAATTTTCCTCCTTTGCGGTACGGGTACGAGTCTGCCTGTCTACTACCACCCCCTTTTTTTTTTTTTTTTTTGCTCTACACACACACCTTCAAACACCCGGGCAATGCCGGGCATCCAGGCTAGTACTGCAATAAAGTACAGACTGTTGGATATCCGTGGTTGAAACAAGTCACGCATATAAAGTTTTTTTGTACCAAATATGGAAAAGATTATATGGAAAAGATTATTTGTACCAAATATGAAAAGATTATTTTAAACAATAGTTGAAGGTCTTGACGTTATTATCATTCCGGATACTATGTACCTGTTCGCCATGTTAAAAGTACCATATTCGTTTCTTTGGTTTTACTTCACCTCTTCCATGTGTCGTACTATAATATAGTCGGAAGAATTGGAAATATTGTTTGAAACCACCCTTTTCTTTTTAATATTCGTCTCTAATTTCTCCTATAGGAGATGGTAATTACCGTAGAGTGGTTGAATTCAAATTTCAGATCCGTCAGTTTCTTTTGGGAGATCCTACATCTATACATCTCAAAGCCCACTTCAAAGCACAATTTACTAAATTACCGACTTTGTATTAAACTCTGCATATATGGGGAGGCAATTGTTTTTATTTTCATATCTGCCTCTTTTTCTTTCTTGTATGTTTTTTTTTTTTTCTATTCTGGTCAGTTCCGTCTATAAATAGAACATTCCCTGAGAGCGGGGTAATCATACCCTCTCATAATACCAAAAATATTGCAGCAGGTCTGGGACATATTACTTGGTATGTGCATGTTACGTTTTTGTCAAGCAACTTCTTACGGTATGCGTTTATATTTTGTTTACAGTTAAGCAGGACACGTGTGACTACAAAGACAAAGTGTACAAGAAAGGTGATAGATTCATAGACGATTGCAACCGCTGCTTCTGCGGAGGAGACGACATAGTTGGGTGTTCAAGAATGATGTGCAGACACCATTCTGCTCCAGATTATTCGAAAATGAAAGGTAATTTAATGCAATTTTTATTATGATCTTATAGTCGGGGTAACATATACTATATACAACTAATTGATCATACTTGACTTTGACCTAAAGATTTCCTGCACCAATGCAAGGTAATTTTAATTAATTATAACATTTTGATTAATCTGATTATTGAGACTAATGTTCTCGTCTTAATTGTTATTTTCACAACGTTTCGGCCGATGTAACCTTTGGACCAAACACCGAAGCACAGCATCTAAAAACTCACCAGTTTATATGCCATACATGAAAGGCTTGGCAGAAAAAAAATCAAAGAATATGTAATCGAAAAGATATCGGGGCGGTATTCAAGAGCGGCTCAGTTCTCTGAAGCTTGTGAGTCAATGCCCCCAAAGAAAAATAAGAACTGTGCATGAAAATTCATGTACATGTCGGAAATACAGTGTCCTAATAAAATGTATACACTCTTTAAATGTCTATGAAATCAACATTTATAAGTTTCATATATCACAATACTGTGAACAAATGTAGAAACCAGCTAATCAAGTTATTGGCCATTGCAGTTCAGGAACAGCTGACAACGCTCACTGATTGAATCCAAAACGTTCCTTATCAGTTTAGTTGGGATGCTGGCGCATCCTCTCTCAATGGCTGCTTCCAACTCGGTCATGGTAGCTGTTTAATATTTTTGAACCTTTTGTTTAAAATGTCCCCTCACCCCTCCAAAAAATCCATGGGAGTAAAATCCGCTGATCGTAGATGCTACTCTTCGTCCTACCCATCTATTTGGCAGGTGACCATAAAGATAGGCTGTTACGTCATGATGATAGTGGCGATGTGGTCCATCCTACTGGAAGTATCATTCTTTTTTTTCTTTAAACATCTTTTGGGAACGTAAGATGGCATATTCATCTAGCAAGTTGAGATAATTTAAAGAGTGTACACACTTTATTGGGACACTCTGCAAATACAATAGTGTCGCCCACTATAAGGTTAGAACAGCAGAAATACGGTGCATGCTACGATAGTCGACAGATCGATTTATTTTTTAAATGTTGTAAACAAAAAAAAAAAAACAATATTACATACTTAATTGTCATGCCGAAAATAGTAATATATCCAAAAATTACGAAAATTCATGTATGTTGAAGCTCGCCGTCTCTGACGACAAATATCGAAAAAATTGGCCAAAAGCATTTATTCCTTCACCCTCAACTGGGTAGTTTTTTACAAGGAAGGGTTGATTTTTTGCAAGTCATAGGTTCGATTGACTTTGCCTAATTTTAACGTTCCAAACTTCCGGTCGTGTTATGGAGTAGAGCTAAGACGTCAGATTTTCTTTTCTCTTCGCGTCACGAGTTCGAGCTTGTCTGTCTACTACCACTTTTTTTTTTTTTTTGCTCAACACACACCTCCGGGCACCCAGGCTAGTTTGATTATAAACCCTGCAAACCTTTTTACAGAAAATTTCTCTGAATCCGTCACATTCCAAAAACACATCCAATTACAACACGCCTTAAAATAATACCACAAAACTGAAGGACACATCCCATAAAAACTGGTGAGTAACATTATGGGAACTTGTGATACAACCAACCGGCCGGTGATTGTTGCTTAATGGCATTCTATTATATTTGCTGTCATCAATTGAAATGAGCAGTTCGAGGAAGATGACCTCCATGCACTGAAGCCGGATTATATAGACTTTGAACAGCCATAAAAATGTATAAATATTTTTCTGGTTTGGGTCAACATTTCGGGATGATACGAGATACAATAATCCCATTGGTTAGTTTGATCTTAATTTGACTTGACTCAATAGATTTGATTTTAATAGAATGTTTATGAACAAACTGATTATATCGTATCATATGCGTGTGTGTGTTATTTGAACAGTGCGCATGAGTATGTGTGTGTGTGGAGGGGGGAGTAATAGCAACAGCAGCAGCAGTGGGATGGCTGGCGTGCGGAAATATTAGCAATAGTAGCCGAAAACAACCCGCACATATGCAAGTTAGGAAATACGCGCGAGAAGAAAAAGAAAAAAAGGACACCACGTAGTGGGGAGAAGAAAAAGGTCGGTTGAAAAAAAAAAAATGGACGTGAAAAATCGAAGACTAGAAATGGTTTTCTACGGCCGGTGTGTAGTGGAACAGGAAGGGAAACGCCACCCAAATGGGATGGGCGTGTGGGCCCCGCAAAGAGACTTTTAAACTGGTGTCGAGACGGGGATGAAGAAAAACTGTAATAAACGACTAGTGTTAAAAAAAAGAAAGAACAGCTGAGTTGGATTTATCTTTTATTTCTTTGTACATTTGCGATGTTATATTGCGGAAAATCTATAATGCTATGTTTATTCTGTGTTTTCGTTTGCAGCTGACACAGACATCCGTGAACACGAAGGACAACTGTACAAGAAAGGTGATAGATTAATTGACGATTGCAGCCAACAAGATTGCAGCCAACAAGATTGTAGCATCAACGGCATGGTTAAATACACAAAAATGCGGTACAGACGCCATCATACTCAAGAGTGTTCGAATATGAAAGGTAATTTTTAAATCATAAACTTTCTATAATGACCCTAGGGTTTGGATCAACACATGTTAGGATGATACTCTAGTATAACCAGCTAATTGATCATATTTGACCTTGACTGAAAGCTTTTATCCACCAACATGGCATAAAGATGACCATGCTGAATGATAATCATCTGTGTCTGCTTCTGAACGAACAGTGTAAAACCATCGAAACTTATAACACCGCCAACTAATCGATTATTATTGCTTCATATAGTAAATAATCTAATGTTATAACTAGTACAAGGGTCATTCCAAAAGTAAAGAATATTTTTTTAACACGAAAGTAAAGAGCTACGAAGACTGGAGTGGTACTATTAAAACGAGCGATCTTTTGTTTCACAATTTATTTTTGCTACATAGTCACCACCATTCTCAGTGCAATTTTGTCAAGAATTTAATGACAAATTTCTGCTTCTAACGCACGCCCATGACAGAGAGGTGCATAAATAGGTCCACGATAGTTGAGCACTAGTCTTGCTTTTTTGTTTTACTGGATAACTGCCATTCAATTCCTCTTCTGGGTAAGGAATCAACTACCCATTATCAATCGAACTTGTAAAGGTAATCCTTATCGGGTTCTGCATAAGCTCTTCTAGGAATGCTGTACTCTGTTGCATAATTTTTCTGACGGCTGATCAGTTGACCATTTCCACTACATATCTTTTTTTTTTTTTTTTAAATTTTTTTTTTACCAGGAAATCACCACTTATCAAGGCCCGGAGGCCACTCGGGGATAAGGGTTATTGCGTGTAGAGTAATCAATGGGACAATATCGTTCTAATCGCTAGTAATGGAGATCTGATAAAGTGTCTTCCATAAGGGGGGGGCGGTTCATCAGGAACTTGTTTATGTTGGACTTGAAGACATCAAAGTTGTAGTCAGGTGGGAAACAGGCAAACAGAAGAGTCTCACAGGTGTGCACTTCTAAGAAAGAAGCTTTTTTCATGAAATCTACGTTTTGGTTTAGGTACAGATAAAGAGTGGGGAAAATTACTGACAGTGGTTTCGGCTAGACGAGTGTTTTTCGTGAAAGATTGGGAAGGGATCAGAGATTGGAGCTCAGACAAGCACTTTCCATAGAAATAACGATAAAACAACGACAGGCTCGCAACCTCCCTTCTGTGGGAGAGATTGCAGGGAAGGGAAAAGGGCAGGCATCCCCCACTAGGCTATGAAGTCTATTTTGTTAATATAGACTTCGTAGCCTAGTGGGGGATGCCCTATATACATCGTCATGGATTTGGTGCTTTAGTCGAAATCTGTGCAAAAATCAGTGTGTCAATTCTATTGTCGTATCCAGAGCAAGAGATACCTCATCAAAATGTATCTTGCCTTCGTCGATATGCACGCCGAAGAGTTTCTTGATGTCCATTTCCAGCAGGAGGTCGAATCCCAATGGCTTTTCGTTTCCATTAAAACTGTCGATTTCTGTTGGTTAACGTTACGCTGCCAACACCATCGCTTATAAGGCATTTTCTGCCTGCCATTAAAATTGTGCTTTTATATACTTTGGATTGACATAGCAACACACTCACAACAGATGAGGAGCACTCGGAATCCACCAACCCCCTTTGATTTTTATCCCATTTATTTTTTAACTTTTATTACGGGGAGAACTTACTCTAGCTTATGTGAGGAAAATGTAGTGTTGGCTTCTCGCCCTGTGTTTCATTTTCCGGACACCTTGATGCAATATGTCTTTGTTGCTGGCACCGATAACAGCATGTCTCCAGGGGGAGCTCTTTTTGCTTTTATCCCTGGTTGCTGACAGTTTCTGGCAAAGTGATTGGGACCTCCACACTTGTAGCACTGCACTAGAACCTGCTGGTTGGATATTGAAAGTGGGTCCACAGGCATGAAGAAGAACTGTCATCTGGCTGCCACCGCAACAGTCTCGATCACCTCTACCTCTTCTGTCATGAGAGCTCTTGACTAGCGAGCATCTATTCTAGAGTGATGTGCTCCATCCTTGAGGATCCACGCAATTGTTGTCTAACTGCAGCTGGGATTCCTGATACAAAAGCACAACTGAGCCACCAGTCGGAGGGTCTTCCTTCATCAGACGTGTCGTGTTGTAGGTCACCCAAGTATTCATCCAGTTTCCCCAAGGTGCAAACGAATGGACGAACTTGTCAAATACAACGAAAGTGTTTTGCGCAAAAGCCACAAGGAGGGATTGTTTCACTTGCTTTAAATCCTCCCTATGATCACGGATAAATCGTCGGTATACTGCCAGAACCCCGACTCTCAGTCTAAATGGTAGAACACAATCGATGTTAATACCACATATTTCACACACCAACTATAATTGTTGCAACTATTCGGACACTGTCATTGGACGAAACACCATAAAATTCGTGAATCGGTCAAATGTCAAACGCTCTACCGGTCATTTTCATTTGATTATTAGTTAACGGTGAATTAGCTTGTTCTGCACGGTTGCGACTGATCGTAAAGTTTCCATCAATGCAAAACGTAACAAGGAACTGACTCCTTTCCCTCCTCCAAGCCAGATTCTTTTATCCGCCACAAATCTCGCGGGCTTATCACGTTCTTGTCTTTTTGCATAAAAGCAGGCACCCTTTTTGTGTTTTTTCTTTTTACATGCGAATGGCAGAAAGAACAGACTTTGTCGCTTTGCGGTAAGACTAATTGTGACATTACTACAGTAGAACCCCAGGATACGGTGGCCCTAGGATACGTTTTTTTTTCAGTTACGATGTGGAATGTTTTTCTGCCTCCTGGTTACGGTATTTGCCCCGCATTACGGTATTATAATGTTATTTGATTATATACATGTGTATTATATACTGTACTGTATTTTAATTTTTAATGCCGTATCCTGGGGTTCTACTGTACTACACTAGCACAATGTCTTATTTTGGTCAACATATGTTAGGATGATACGAGATACAATAACCCGATTGGTTAGATTCTACCTTGACTTAAAGAATTTAATAAAATGTTTTTGAAAGAATTATGGTTATATATTATACATGCAGTGTATCACAAAAGTGAGTACAACTCTCACATTTCTGCAGATATTTAAGGATCTTTCTTCATGGGATAACACTGACCAAATGACACATTTGACACAATGAAAAGTAGTCTGTGTGCAGCTTATAACAGAATTTATTTTCCCCATAGTCAATGCTATTATCAATGCACGTTTGTCTGGAATTTAATGACACATCTCTGCTTCTGACGCACGTCCATGACTGGTTACTTTCTTAGTCTCACGACGTCAATATCTGCAGCAGATGAAACTTTCCGGTCATAAATGCGCAGGTTCAATCATAAAAATGAATTTGCAATCCTCTCTGATCCATTCGGGCGGAATAAAAAATAGGAAGCATTACTTTTGGAATTCCCCTTGTATATACAGTTTGAAGTCATCAAATATTCTGAGCTTAAATGGGCAATAAGATAACCCGGTGGTATATTTACAAGAGTATGCAGTTGCAGAAGTAATGAATGTTACGGAAATACTTTTCGTTCTTCATCGTATCTTCTCTGTACATAATGTTTCGAAAAGTCAGTATAATCACGGAATAGAGTGGATCACCCTAACATCAAATAAACGAACGTTCTCCTCTTTCGGACGATTTAATTTCCGACCTTCTTATGGTACATCTGATGAACTCGGGACTCTATGTATTTTCAAACTGAACCCTTGATTTAATCCACATTTCGTTATCCATAACGGAGTACATGTCTGAAGAAATAATAAAAAGTGTATTGCTATTGAGGATGGCACTTTCAATCCCCAGAAAACTGTAATTTAGAAGTGATTGATACTCAGTAGTTATCTGTTGCGAAACAAGTCCTGGATAGAACAAAAGCAAGCTCCCTACATGGATTAAATAAAGGGTTGCGTTCAGAATTACGCACAGATTCCTGAATTCGACGTAAAGATTGCCAAGTTCGACAAGATGCGTGTGAATAAGGGTGGAGACCAACTGAAATGTTGTGAGAATAATATCCAAGATGAAATCGCTAGTCCAAATAATTAAAATCACACAGACGGACGGAGGTTATAGTCGGATAACGTCCTTGCTAGCTACCGGAAGCGGTAACAAGGCAAATAAGTTCCTTCACTTTAATTTTCTCTCCGTTGTCAATGTAATCTTTTGTTTTTTTCCGATTGTTCTTATTTAATACTCATTAAAGTTTTTCGGTTTTATTTTAAGAATTATTGAACTGAGTTTTATTTTATCTTTTTGATAACACTTTAAAATATTTTAAAACTATTGTGCACATATTATGTATTGGACACGTTACTTTTGTTTGAAATTTTTATTTGATTTCAATTTTATTTTTGTTTCAATTTTTTTTAATACCTTCATAAATGTATTTATATAAATAAAACTTGTAAACATTTCTGATAAAATTTCAAATAAAGTAAACTTATTTTTAATTTTGTTATTAAAAGTGAAAATAGACTTATCTTTTTTTGTTACCTTTTTTATTGTATATTATTCAATAATGTCCTTTTCTTATATTTTATTTCAATAAATCTCTTCACAATAGAAATACTGAAGAACAATAAAAATGAAGGGACTTATTTGCCTTGTCACAGCTTCCGGTAGCAGCCACGCTGGAAGTTAGGAAGTACGTTAGCGGACTAGAATTCTCACTAGTGTTTATAATTTTTTTTTTTTTATTTATTTTACATTTTCACCCCATACAAGGCACATTGCCACTTTGGTGTAGGGGGCTACTAACAGGGGAAACAACTACTGGGGTACTATGTAGGGATTTGGGCAGCAAGATGTTGGTTCACGTTGCACTTGAACTTCTGCACGTCAGTACAGTTGGAAGCAGGGACCTGGAATGGAATTCCAAAGTCTAGCGGTTATGGGGGAAGAAACTACTGGAGTAGAAAGATCTTTTACATCTCGGGATCTCTACAGTGTGGGGCTGGGATTTTGCAGTCTGTCGGGCTTGTAGAACAGGCAGAGGGATGCAACGTTTCACCGATGGGACAGAGGCTGAAGCTTAGATGCCAGTTCAGGGCCTATCAGATTTGCGACTCTCTTTTGAACCTTTTTAAACCACTTCATTGAACTCCCGAGCTATGCGTTGATTCTACATTTTCGTTTACAGTTGACAAAGACGGCTGTGAACACAAAGGGAAACTGTACAAGAAAGGTGATAGATTCATGGACGATTGCAACCATTGCTTCTGCGCAGGAAACAACATTGTTGGGTGTACAAGAATGATGTGCAGACACCATCCTACTCCAGACTATTCGAAAATGGAAGGTAATTTAAATGAAATCATTTTCTATAATGATCCTCTCGTCAGTCAGTCAGGATGATATTTTTCTGTTTTTATTAGTTTGAAATTGAAACGATTTTCTTAAAAAAAAAAAAAAAACAAGTCCAATTATGGTATAATTGTTACATATTTAGCAGATCTTGCTGTATTTAGCAAGTTTAAGTCGTAGACGATGAAACAGCTCTATCTTAAATCTCCCCCCTCTCTCTTTCTTATATATATATATATATATATATATATATATGATTAGATCACTCTGACAGACATTAAAAAGCGTTTTAAATTTCAACGATATTTCTCGCGTTAACGGTAGCCGAATGGATTAGATCCTTGCTAATGAAGTCTGGAATGGCTTACCGGGTTCGAATCTATCGACTGGTGTTAATCGTGACACCCTGCACTGATAATTCCTGAAAGGATGAAAAGGTATTTAATAATTATTATAGTGAATATATAAACAGATGTATGTGTGTGTATATGTTAATATTTAACCGATAAACTCTTAAACTACTGGTCACAACACTGAAATTGACAGAAAATAATCATACACCAATCTTGTTTGCATGGATGAAGAACGCGTACAGAAGTATGTCGGCAAGTTGAAATGACAAAATGTTCATTTCAACTTGCTAAACTATTTTATTAGGTTTATGCATGCACAAATTCAATCCTACCTTAGTGGTTTAATTTTGAATCTTTTTTTTTCTTTTCTTTATCTATCTGTGGGGTTAGTTCAGCCGGTAAGGAACCCGGCTGTAGCGCTAAATGTTTTGGTTTCTAGTCTAACTAATGCCACCCAAGTCATTTATTTTTAACTTTTGAAATCAGTACTACATATTAGGTACAATATAATATTCAATAAAGAATTGGCTCTGTAATAATAAATACAAATTCTAAATCAATTAAAATATATTTAAGCGTATTTTACAACCCAGCAAGGTTGCACCACCTCGCTACCATGCATAATATATAAAGCTGAATGTGTGTTTCTGGTGACGAATAGGCTCCTATATGGTTGATTATTTAAAAAAAAAAAAAAAAAAAAAATGGATTACATATAATGATAGATATATCGAGACACAGGAATGGGTATGTTTGATCTGGAAGAACGGTGGTTCATTAAAATTGTGGGGTCTGCATTCGCGCCTGGTCCACAAAGTATGGAAATATTAAAAATAAAAAAAAAAAAACGTTTACAAGTGTTTTTTTTTTATATAGATGTACATAAGAATACTTTGATAAGTATGTTATAACATAAATAGGGATGGTATAATAAAATTGTGGGGT
>NC_136493.1:98494297-98501797 GCF_053919585.1 Euprymna scolopes
CTATCGGTCACAACTAGCTCGTAATTTTTTTTTTTTTTTTACTTTCTAATGTGAGGCATCATTGATACGATTGCAAGATTACAATTTACTGTATATTCTCTAGAACATATATACAGTGGTTCTCAACCTTTTCTTTTTAACATGGCGGCACATTGGCTTATTAAAATTTTCGCGGCACAAATATTTTCTACTCGACTTCTAAAAAAGTCAACGAAGATTATATAAGCATAATTTTTATTCACATAACTCAACATGTACTGTATTCAATATCTGGTATAGAATAATAATGGTAAATATCAGTTGGACAGTTGTGCCTGAAATTTCATAATATCGATAGTAGATTCTCTACAGTGTAATGTAAACTACAATTTATTATGGACTAAGTCACTGTGGGGATGGATGTGCAGCTTCCTCCCAGTGCACCGCTGGTGGTTCTCGACTAAAGCAGATTTGATGGAAAAATAGGCAATTTCATCGATTTCAATGACAAAAGTATTGAAATGTCGAACATTCCTTAATCCTCGTTCAATTTCGGGCAATGTCAGATCTCTTTGCAAGTTTATAATTTATGACAACTTTTCTATGCGTGAAAAGGGTTAAATTGTTTTGCTTTCCCCACAGCTGAAATTTACAAAATCAAAACCTGCGAGTGGCACGGAGAAATATACAGTTTTGGCGATCATTTCAAGGACGACTGTAACCACTGCTTCTGTCCTTGGAATGGTAACATTGCTTGTACAGAGATGACGTGTATTAATAAACAACGTAAGTTCTTTCTCTCTTCCTCTATCTTTCTTTTTTTTTTAATAAAAATCGGTCCAGATAACGCATGAAGCCACTTGATGTAAGGAGCTAAAAAATACTACTTAAAGATCAAAAACAAGCCAACGATAAGTGTTAGATGGAATAGATTCTGACCTAGAGAGCGGCAATTCTTTTTGTCAGAAACATCGCTCATTGTGTGTGTGTGTGTGTGTGTGTGTGTGTGTGTGTGTGTATAAAAAAAAAAAAAAAAAAAAATAAAATAGAAACTACACTTTATTATACTAGTGCATCGCTCTTAAACAAGACAAAAAAAAAAAACACCCGAGAATAAGGCTTAATAAAATTGACAGTTGGACAACAAACATCAGCATTTAGAGGATTCAAAAATATGGATAACATTTAATTACTTTAAGAGAATGATTCGAAAAGTATTTGGCATTGGATTTAAAGACCATGTTGTAATCTTCAGGGAATCTGGTTTTTCTATTTTCTTGATTGTCACTGATTCATGTGCAGTCGTGATCGTCTCCTTTGTTTAACTAGACGAATAAACTATTCATATATGGAAAAATGCAAGGAGACTTTGAATGTTTCAAGGTTTTATTGAAGAGAATTTACTTATGGAGAGAGAAATTAAAGTTATCTTTTTGATTGTTTACTTAAAATTACTTTTTATCTAACGAAATGAGTTTATGCACAGACGGACAGGCAGAGGTAACATTCCACTTAGATTATTTCTGCATCGTTTGGATGAATCCCGTTCGTATCACTTCCCGAAAAAGACTGATTTTAAAACATTTTCTCTCGCTCAAAAATGTGATGTCATTTATATCCTCTATCATTCGACTGTTTTGTCGGGTATGTTTTACAATCAAAAAGTGGTAAAAAAAATCAAATATATAAATGTTATCAAAGGCAAGATAAGTTACTCTTCTACTTATCTGGAAAAGGTTTTTAGCAGTTTTACTTGCTTTAAAAACGTTTATTCGGTTCGAAAAAAATGTAGTGTCGAGCATTATGTGAGAACAAGAAAAATAGCCGCGAATTGACACATAAATATTTAAAGTCTTGATAATGACTTAAAAATAAAAAAAATATATACAAAATACTGTTATAAACCCACCCAATACATGTTACCGTGACATATATTGGTAGGCTTCTAACACCATTTTGTTTTTATTTTATTTTTTTTTAAGTCGCTTTCACGATTTCAATATTATGCTTCAATTTGTGGCCATTTTTCTTGTTCTGACGTAGTGCTCGACGCCCTTTTTCGAACCCAAATAAACGTTTTAAAGTGAGTAAACTCACTTTTCTAGATAGGTAGAAGAGTAACTTATCTTGCCTTTTGAGAATATTTTTGACTTTTTTTTTTTTTTTTTTTTTTTTTTCGAATCTACGGATTGTAAAACATCCGTTTTGTTTAACGTATTTGCCCTTTGCCTCAAACCACGCCACCCGTCTACAGGTAAAATTGTGTTTGCAGCTAGGTCATCCTGACATGTACTAATGCGACCCTTATCAGAATTTACACTAGCCAAATTAATTGTTATTTAGAATCCCTAATATGTAACAAGGTTCTAGAACTATCAGAGAGAATGAATTTGGTGATTAACAAGACATTTCTTATCTATCAAGCCTGTGAAAATAACTTTATGCGTTTACCTATCAAAAGACTTCGATATGTAAAAAAAACTTTGAGACAACGTTCTAATCGATGGATTCACTGATCCTGTATAATATTACAGCAGATCTGATTTTTTTACGATTGGAATTGTATCGTGCCGGGTTACATGATAAACAGAAATTTAAAATTAGTATAAAATTAATGTTTATTGTTTTCTTTACAGAACAACTCGCTGAACAGAAAACTTGCACCCTGGACGGAAAAACCTACAATTTTGGTGATCGTTTCATGAAGGATTGCAACAGATGCTTTTGCGGGGTTAATGGCAACATTGGCTGTACCGAAATGCTGTGTATCCACCCAAGAAAAAGTAAGTCCTCTTTCCCTGTACTCATCCCTTCTCTGGCCTTGTGGTTCAAAATTCCATGCAGATTGAGGAGTTTGACATCTTTCCATACTCGACAAGATACATATGAAGAAGCTCGGAGGTTACATCAACCGAAACGTTGTGAAAATAACAGCAATGAGAAAGATCCACTGTTATCTTTTCAAGTTGTTTGTGCCTGCTTTATCAGCGTAGATAGTGGACTTTACATATCCCCAAAGAAAATGATCAAATGGGGTTAAATCGCACGAATGAGGTGGCCAGTTGACAGATCCATTTCTTGAAATTATTCGTTCATCAAATGCTTCTCTCGGTAAATTGATCGTATCGTGTGCAGTGGACATGTTCTGCTAAAAATCACAGAATGAAATGCCAAATTAAGCTGAACGATATAATCGATAATTGTCAGATTTACAATTAAAGAAAATTTTAAAGTTCCCCACCTCTAAAAAACAGCATATATATATATATATATATATATATATATATACTACTGTTTTTATCTGCTTGTTTACACATATTTCGATTACCGAATCATATCAACGATCCAATAACTTCATCAGATTTTACAAAAATTATTATTAAGAAAAAAGATATTAGAAAAAGCAAAAAAGTGGCGGGAGGGGGAGAGAACTTCAATCAGCTTAACCCTTCTCCTTCTCCCCCACCTCTGCCTTCAAAGTTTTAACCATTTCACGCCCTTCTTTTCCACCCTTTTTTTTTCTCTCTCTCCCCTCCTATTCCTATCCGTGTCTGGTTTAATACTTTAAACCCCTCCTCGCCCCTTATCACCTTCCAATACTTTTTAAAACTTAAATACTGCTGATATCGGATTGAAGTTCTTTTTCCCTTTTTGTTTTTGCTTTTTCTAATATCTGTTTTTCCTAATCATAATTATTTCTGTAAAGTCTGAACTTATCGGATCGTTGATACTATTCGGTAATCGAAACATGTGTAACTAAGCAAATAAAACTAATAAAAATATTTGCTCTACAATAGTATTGAGCACTCTCTTCAAGTTTTTATTAATTACCATTTTTGATATATATATATATATATATATATATTGAAAGCCATGTTTAATTTTAGAAAAGTTTTCAGTGGGTAGCTAGTCTATACAAGTTCTTAAGACGAAAGAGTTTTCGGTGGGTAGCTGATTTGTACACGTCTTGAACTTTAACATTTTGCAGATAAAGAGCAAAGATCTTTCTTTGTGTGGACATGAAAAATTATGTACGGGAATTCTAAAATATCCCCTATTTTTATGGATGAATTCTGGTTTCTGGTTGGTCAGTTCCTATTTTCTTTAATCATGCCCTCATTATATTGACAAGCATGCGTT
Organism: Euprymna scolopes; assembly: GCF_053919585.1. Classification (NCBI taxonomy): domain Eukaryota; kingdom Metazoa; phylum Mollusca; class Cephalopoda; order Sepiida; family Sepiolidae; genus Euprymna; species Euprymna scolopes. Next base: position 98,498,417 of record NC_136493.1, read on the forward strand.
TCCTTTCTGCTTTAGTTGTTTTGGAGACTAAGGTAGAAAGTACCAGTCAAGAATTTGTTTTTGACAATCAGCCCGACAGATGATGGGCCATTTATGTGGCCCAGTACCTGTTGGACTGAGGTACACTGCCTAGGTGTTACCTAGGAGGCCTAACCACCCGGCTTTCATGTGGGGCAAATTTACCGCTTGTTGCTCGAGGTGCTCCTACCGGGAATGCGGATGGGGATTCCCAGGCAACTTTTGCTAGACCAGAGTGCCCCTTCTTTAAGGACTCTGGCTGGACATCTCCACTTTCTCATCTTGTGTCACATCTTGCTGAGGTGAACAGCAATGTTTTATTAATGTTAATGTTTTATTGTTTCTTCACCATAATCAATGCAGTGCGACTTGACTGCAAAGGGTTAATATTTGGAACAAAATTAGCAGGGATGTAGGAAGTTGAGCAGTAAGATATTTGTTCGCATTACATTTTAACTTCTGTAAGTCAGGGAAGGAAGGAATTCCATAGTCTAACAGTCCATTCAAAAAAAAAAAAAAAACTATTCGAGTAGAAGGCTTTACGTAATCTAGAGATCTATACAGTGTAGGGGTGGGATTTTGCTGCTTGTCGGGGTGGATATTTACATACAGAATTATAAGGGCTTGAATTTCATTCAGAGTACCTGTTAAAATACTTGTAAAATAGGCACAGGAATGCAACATTTAATTGATGGGACAGAGGTTAGAGTTTGGTTGACAGTGTGGAACCTATTAGGTTGGCGAATCTTTTTTGATTCCTGTCTTGAAGTGAATGTACCATCCCAAACATGGCAATAATACTCTAAGCATGGGCGAATGGTGGCTTTGTAGAGGTACAAGGTAACCTCAAGCATTAATAACTTTCTAGCATTGTAGAGGGAGCCCACCATCTTTGCAGCAGCCTTTGCAATACCCTCTATGCATTTGTTCCTGTTCCAATTCATGTTCCCTGTAAACTGCTCAAACATTGATATCCTCTACCAAATCGTTCAGCATTTCAATACAAGGAAAAATATTCTTGGGTTAATTCCAAAGGAGTAACTTATAGAGTGCTTACCAGTGCTGATAGGTGCGTAAGTATATTTATGTATTATGTAAACATTTGTGCGGTTTACACACCTCCAACCGTGTTTTGGTGAGACCGCCTATTCAGACTATATGATAATCGTTTTAATACGAATGATGAGCAACCAACGAAATGATTTTTCTGTTTTTTTGTTTTAAGATCCGTATTTAGATAGTGAGACGTGCAATGTTGATGGCAAAGTCTACAAGAAAGGAGATAACTTCAGTATAGACGGCGGTTGTAACGCGTGTTTCTGTGGAGGTAATGACATCGTCGCCTGCACAAGACTGCTCTGCGTTCGCAAAGAAGGTAAAGTGTCACACGCGCACGCACGCACGCACACGCACGCACGCACACGCACACACACACACACACACACACACACACACACACACACACACACACACACACACACACACACACACAAATTTGTTTTAACAAAAGCAAGACATCAAAGAATGTACTGATATCAACAAATAGTGAATTTCATCGTTCGTTACAATTGTTTAAAACCATTCGGACAAATTCAAACCTATATCGTTCGAAAATTTTCACAAGAACAGCCTATCATCAGACGTTTTGAAAAAACACTTTTACAGTGAACAATATAGAACTAATTTATCTTTAAGGAAAATTATGAGAAAATATTTTACCTCTATCTCTTCTTTCCAAGTTTTTATTTATTTTAATTTTTTATTATATGCAATTTATAGACAAACTGTTTACAATATCACAACCTTTCAATACTGCCTGACTACAATCTATCCCAAACCAAAAACTAAACCTACAAGTCTCGTTGATTATGAATAGGAAACCCAACTTATTATTCATTTACTCGTTTCTTATTGTTGAGCACTTTCAGTTGAAAATAAAGTCGGTCAATTTAGCTCTTATGTTCAGATCATAATATAATGATTAGATCACTCTGACAGACAAAAACATTTTTAAAAAAAATAAATGTTTAAATTTCGACAGTATTTCTTGCAGTTAACGGTGGCCGAATGGGTAGGTCCTTGCTAATGAAGCCAGAGATAGATTCGAACCCGGCAATAGAAGCCATCGACCAATGTTAATCGTGACACCCTGCACTGATGATTCTCGAAAGGATGAAACACTAGTGTCTGTAGATATTTAATAATTAATAATTTAATAATGTAAGTAAATATTTAAATATATATATATATATATACACACACACACACACCTCTCTCATATATATATATATATATATATATATATACACCTTAAAATTGACGTTTTTTTCTCGCTCTGACATTGATATTAAAAGCCTACTTTTTCTATTTAAAAATTATTAAAACGAACTTCATAATATACTCAGACATGGATATGCGATCAACTACATGAAGAGTAACTAGTTTTCAGATTTCTTTTGAAAAACGAGCGTTCATTAATTTATTCATTTTTTTTTTCTTAATAGATGATTGATTTCATTTCACTATTATGCTGAATTCTATTTATGCATAGTTTCTACATTCTGCATAATTGCGTAGAATTTAAGATAATGTTATAGCACACTGAAATATATAATTGACCTTGTCAGTGTGTGCAAAAATTCTCTATCAAACTCCTCTCTGAATATTTAGTCTACAGAAGAAATTTGATATATAAGATACTTGAACCTGTAGCACACTTTCGATTTGGTTCTTGGCCGGCAAAAATTACTAAGGAGTCCAAATTGAAAACAAAATTGTTGACATTGGCAGGATTAGTCGAATAAAATATTACCCCTACAAAATTACAACTTTCATAGCCTAAATGCACTTAATTTTTAACCTTTTGCATACATGCATCGGAAGGTCAGACAGTAATGCTTTTTTTTTTAAAATAATTTCTGAAATCATTACTATATATTGAATAATAATCAAGAGCGAATTGGCTCTATAATAAGGAATTTGGATGGATTAAAATATATTTATGCATATTTTACGACCGGGTAACGCCGGGCTGTCTGCTAGTATACCTATAAAGTTGATCCGCCCCCACCCCCGCTCTCACAATGATATTAAATGCCTACTTTTTTATGTAGAATTATTAAAACAAACTTCATATATCTTGGATATGCGGGTGACTACTTGAAGGTTAACTAATTTTCATATTCCTTTGAAAAACGAACATTAATTTATAAGGGAATAATTGGGAGAAATATTAAGTTATCTGGTACAAAGGGAAGTGTATCTGGGGAGGTTAAACTAGTGTAAGTGAATTTAATCTAACTGGAGATTTGACAGAAAACATTGGAGCTATAAGGAATGAGGGTATGAGAAATAGAGGGATAA